>NW_026887936.1:0-92949 GCF_032173495.1 Musca vetustissima | reverse complement strand
ACTATCAAAAGGCTAAGGTTTTAAAAAATATTTTGTTAAGGTCCATTACAATGGAGGGTTTAAACAATATTGTATCAAATACCGTTTAATTTCCCTGGGATTAGAATAATTTAGTATTAAATTCCATATTTAAGTTGTACAGGGTCTATGTGACGTATAAGTGCCGACAACACTCATACGCCACCCATTACAAAAATGGTTTTTAATAGATTTTCTTTCAACTTACATATTGAATGATAGGCAACTGGTTCCATTATCACCGATAAATTCTGATGATCTTCCCTTAGGGGATTTTTCCGCAAAATCAATTTGACATAACAACATTCCAATAACAATTTCTGCAGCCATTCCAAATGTTGTTTCTTTTTCTCTTTTATAATTAAATCGCGAAGAATCTAAAAAAAAATAAATTAAATATTAAATCGACATTCGGTCTATTAGAATTGGTAGTTATACCTGTATATCATCAGAGGGTTTACCAGCTATGGCTGTATCCTTCATTTCTATACCAGATTCGGTGGTACCTGAAGTGGGAGTCGTTAACAAAGTACGCTGATACTGAGCATCTTCATATTTCATTAAATCGTCGTATTCGACAAGGGTTATTATGTCCTGAAATTAGAAGAAGGTGAGATAGTTCATATAGGATAAGAGAAATGACGATTAAGGTTAACTTAATTGTCTTCTTTTTCTTATGTATACAGTCGAAGTCGTATAAGTCAACGATCAAGGGATCGGCGAAATTGGTTATAACCGATATCAAATAAAGAGCAGAATTTGTTGGCTTTTGGATACCGTTATAGATGATTTTAGTTCCATATTTAAAACTGCTTTCAATACATCTAAAATAGTATGTAAGCTTTATGTCCATTCTCACCTGTTGCAATAGCTGTTGTATTATCGATATCCTCGATTTCTGCTTGTTGCCATTGTTGCCAAACAATTTCACAATTTTTCCAACAACATCATTATTTTTCTTGCTCTGAACATAATACCAATACAGCGTGTCCATTTCCTCTTGAGTCCAAGTGCTATTTTTATTTTCAATTAAGATGAAGATAATTTAATGAAATAAAATAAATGCATTAGTTGATGTATGGTTTTAAGTTTTTGTAAAATTGAGAAATTCCGAGAGTAAAATAGATAAAATAGACAAACAATAATGAAGCTAAAAAAATTTTTAAAACATATTAGCAATTTTTTGTACAGAATATCATACAAAGTTTTTTATTTACATAGTGAATAAATAGAGTTAGTGATCGGCAATGACCGAATCTTGGATACCCTTCACCACTTGTTGTGTTATCAAAATAAAATATAAAATATTCTGTAAGTGATTGCTTAGTTAAGAGGGGCGAATAAGTACCGACAACACTTATACGCCATCAGTTTTGAAATATGCGATTTTTTAACCTCGTTATAGCCTGAGAAAATATATATTGGAAAAATATTCCCATATTTATCCACTAAACGTATATTAACCAAAAGACAATCTATGATACAGTAGTAACTACAGTAATTGTGATACTGTCAGTACAGTAGTAACTATAAATATATTGGTCCCGGGTTCGATTCCCAACGAAGGAGGACAAATTCTTTAAATAATTAAGCTATCAACATCAGCACATAAGTTCAAAATAGCAATGGCAGGTGATGTTCAAACTGCACACAATTAATGAATTGTTTCTAGGCAACGATAGATGGCAGATATATGACGGGTCATCTAGTCAGGTACGGATGGTTCAGAAGAAAATGGTAACACTAAATTAGCAAGAACCCAAACCACTGCACACAATGTAAGAATTGTTTCTAGGAAACGGTAGATGGCAGCCCCATCACCTAGGCAGGGTACAGACCGCAGTTGCTGATGGTTCACCCAGAAGAAAATGACAGCACTAAATTAGCAAGAACTCAAACCACTGGACACAATTTATGAATGGTTTTTAGGTAACGACAGAGGGCAACCCCATCATCTAGCCAGATTACAGCCCACATTTGCGAATGGTTCAGCCTGAATCATGTATTTTATGTAAGGTAGTAGGAAGCATCACGTTGAAGTAAAGAAAGTTCTTCTCTATGACACCAACTGAGGGGAATATCAAAGCTAAAGAAATGCGAATTTAGTGCTTTTGTCCACATCAGGAGACGGGCAAAATATTCGTGAATGAATGGCAGGACAAGATTTTAATTAGATATAGTTTAAACGAAGCGTTAGCTTCAGATATAACCTTTCCAATCGTTATTTTCAGGTAATAGAGGAAGCAAGGCGCCACCCAGAGGAAAATGGCAACACTACATGAGCAGTCCACATTTGCGAATGGTTTAGCCTGAATAATGTATTTTACGTAAGGTAGTAGGAAGCACCACGTTGAAGTGAAGAAAGTTCTTATCTATGGCACCAACTGAAGGAAATATTTAAGCTAAAGAAATGCGAATTTAGTGCTTCTGTCCACATCAGAAGACAAGCAAAATATTCGTGAACGAATGGCAGGAAAAGATTTTAATTAGATATAGTTTAAAAGAAGCGTTAGATTCAGATATAACCATTCCAATCGTTATTTTCAGGAAATAGAGGAAGCATGGCTTGAACTGGAGGAATGGCAAGAGATAGCGCCACCCAGAGGAAAATGGCAACACTATATGATCAAGAACCCAAACCACTGTACAAAATTTGAGAAGACATAGTTTCTAGTCAACGATAGATGGCTGCCCAGGCTGATCTACTTCAAGCATCTAGAATAAAAAAGATGACGATATAGTATACAACCTAGCCAACCTAGATCTCTAATATTCTCCTCTTTACTCCATTTTTCACCCACTTAGATTAGCAAATGTAGCAAAATGTTAGATTCTGATGGGCAGGACCATTATATTATGGGCTATGTAAAACCATGGACCTCTATTGAACATTTTCTTAACATCATCCTAGGAGAAATATCGATTGAAATGCAAAATTGCAGTGATCATGGCTAAGTCGACATAGGATTTTATTCAGATCAATAATATATAATTTTTGGGATTTACGCAGAAAAATGGAGGAATGGCAAAAGATAGCGCCACCCAGAGAAAAGAATGACAACACTCCACAAGCAAGGTCACCAACCACTGCACAAAATTTGAGAAGACATAGTTTCTACTCTACGATAGATGGCTGCGCCAGGCTGAAGTAGATCAAGCATCTAGTTAGCTGGAATAAAAAAGATGACGATATAGTATACAACCATTGATAGCAATTAATTGGCTAAAGAATAATAAAGCAGCAGGTGGCGGTGGGTTACCAGCCGTTCTATTCAAAACCGGTGGTCAGATGTTGATCAGGAGCATGCACCAACTGATTAGTACAATTTTGCATGCCCAATTATTGGAACCTCAGCATCCTGTCTCCCGTGCACATAAAAAGGAGAAAGACAACTATAGAGGAATTAGTCTATCCAGTATGCTGTGTGAACGTCAATGACATTATTGGACCATAACAGACCTGGAAAATCCACCATAGACCAGATTTTAACTCTGCTCCAAATCCTGGAAAAGACTGACGAAAAATACACCGACACTTTCTACCTATTCGTCCACTATAAAGCCGCATTCGACAATACGCTCCAAGATTTTTAAAGACATGTCAGCGGTCGGCATTCCCGCAAAACTAATACGGCTATACATGATAACTTTAACTGGCACAAGGTCAGCATTGAAAGTCGGAAAAGACCTCTCAGATCACTTCAATGCCAAATGAGGATTCAGACAAGGTGACAGTTTATAGTGTGACCTACTCAACATCCAGCTGGAAAAGGCCATACGAGATGCAAATGTGAACAGAAATGACACTCTGTCCGGCAAACAGCGTGTGTTACTTGCTTTCGCCGACGACATCGACGTAATGGGACAAGTGATAACAGCCCCCTTTAAAGAAATTGAGAAGGAGTCTGCCAAAGTGGGACTGACAGTAAAAGGCGAGAGGACCAAGATGATGGTATCAACGCGCAAGAAGTCCAATAGACTCGGACCAACTGTGGAACTTGAAAACTACAGCTTCGAGGTAGGCAAAGATTTTATATACCATGGTAACGCCCTAAACAAAACGAATGACATCAGTTTTGAAATTCGGAGAAGGATTGTTATGACCAACAGATGCTACTATGGTCTAAGTAAGCGGTTTAGAAACAAGGCCATCTCTCACCAGACCAAACTCACACTCTACAAGACGCTGATATTACCCGTGCTGGTGTATGGATCAGAAACATGGGTACTTGCGCAAGCAGATAAGGCAGTTCTTGGTATGTTTGAGAGAAAAATTCTCAATGGGCCAATCTGCGTCGACGGTGAATATCGCCGTGGAAAGGACTATGAGCTGTACCATATATTCTCTGGCATCGACCAGACCAAACTCACACTCTACAAGACGTTGATATTACCCGTGCTGGTGTATGGATCAGAAGCATGGGTACTTGCGCAAGCAGATGAGGCAATTCTTGGCGTGTTTGAGAGAAAAATTCTCAATGGGCCAATCTGCGTCGACGGTGAATATAGCCGTGGAAAGAACAACGACCACAAGACCGACGTGCCTGGTAATCATTTTTAAGCGCCGCCTATGAAACAAATTTAAACTAAAAAAAACAGTTTTAAAAAAATCGTTTTGACCACCAGTTCGACAAAATATTCACCTATGGGGGCTACATCAAAACGAAGGCACTTCCGCTTTAAAACCTTAATAAGTTCTTCTCCCAGAATTCAGTATGCCAAATTTAATGTGAAAATTAAAATAAATCCTAGATTTTTTTAGATTGACATCATTGTCAAAATACAACCATGTAATAGATTACCGACTATCAACTAGATCATAAGATTCAAATATAACGAAGAAAGAATGATGATAAAGACGCCATTCTAGTGAATGCGGCCAACAAGTTAAAATTTTAAAATATCGAAATGAGGCAGAACCTTTATAAAATACCTTCATTGACAACTTTCTACTAATATGTTTCAGTCACTTCGATTAGAAAATGTAGCTAAAATGTTAGACATTTTGATGGGCAGGTCCTTTATATTGTGGGATATATAAAACCTAGATGAAATATCGCTTGGAATGCAAAATTGCAACGCTCATGGCTTTCCGAAGAATATTTCAAGATGTTGGTATTAAATATAAATATATCCTCACATGTGGACTTCCAAAAGATAAACATTGCAAGGAACTTATTGTGCTCCTCATTACCTATACAGACGTCCATAGAGCTCCTCCCTAATTATACAGACCTCTATAAAGCTCCTTATTATTATAATGCTCTTCATTATCTATACTGACTTCTGTAGAGCTCCTCATTAGTTATACAGAGCTCTTCATTACCTATACAGACTTCTATTGAGCTCCTCATTACCCACACATACCTCTATAGAGGTTCTCATTTCCTATACTTCCTATTAAGGTCTGTATAAGTAATAAGGAGGTCTTATTACTTATACAGACCTTAATAGAGCTCCTCATTACCTACACTGATCTCTAATATTCTCCTCTTTGCTTCATATTACTTATACAGACCTTAATAGAGCTCCTCATTACCTACACCGATCTCTAATATTCTCCTCTTTACTCCATGTTTTAGCCACTTAGATTAGCAAATGTAGCTAAAATGTTAGACATTTATATTATGGGCTATATAAAACCATGGACCTCTATTGAACATTTTCTTAACATCATCATAGGAGAGATATCGATTGGAATGCAAAATTACAGTGATCATGGCTAAGTCGACATAGGATTTTATTCAGATCAATAATATATAATTTTTGGGCTTTCCGAAGAATATATCGAGATGTTGGAAATAAATATATCCTGAAAAATGGACTTCCAAAGACACAATATGTTCCTTGCAATGTTTATCATGGTGTTTAACATTGCACACTAGTTATGCGCAGTACATCCTTGTGAACGTAAAGTTACCAATCTTCGGAATCATATTTCACAGGAAATTAAGAATTATTCAGAACTTTTTGCGACCTGACTTTAAAACTTTTCTTGTGCATCTTTTCTTGCACAAGTCATACATATTTCAATTTTATGAACATCAGTAAAAAAATTGATCGTATCAGGACAAAACTGTCCTGTGTTAAAAGGCACCTTGTTTGTTCAGAACATATAATCAGATTGCCTCCCAGAAACATATATCTGTTAGAAATAAATTATAAACTTTGTGGTGAAGGGTATTTTTCAAACAAGAAATGAATCACTGGACTTTTTTTACAAATGTTAGTGATTTTTTCTGAAATAAAAAAAAAACTATAATTGTCTAAGCACTTCCTTCCGTACTCAATGCTCCTAATTTGCTAAAATATACACGTGCTCTCTCTCTCTCTCACTCTCTCCCAAAACTAAATAACGTTCAATCCGATACCAATAGACAGCATACTAAGACCATCCAAATCCCAATGATCCGTTTGTTTGCGATTCCGATATATCACATGACATGCAGGTCTGCTTCTAAGGTCGCGGTGTCCGACGAATACAACACTGACTGACATGCATGCGGCGCCACCTAGCTAGTCATCACTACAATACGACTAACTGACTCACTCAACTGAACCGTAACCAAAAAATAATGAAAATGTCTGTAAAATGCAATTTGCTGTTAAAAAACAAAATGTGGGGTTTAATTAGTTTAGAGTTATTAGACATGAATCTGAAAAGAACAACAATGAAGTACAGAACCCGGAAACGAAATTCGAAATTTTTTTTTTAATATTGTTCTTTAAAAATCCATGCAAAATTTTTGTCATTGATTTATCAATTCTCTAGACACTAGAACAAAAGAATAGGTGAAGTAAAAAAAACAAAATGCGGAATTTTGAAACCTCCAAAAAAGGTCGCAGAGAATTATGAAATTAAAATATTAGCTAAAAATCGTTATTGCTAATTAAAAAAATGAAATAAAAATTCGATATAATTATGCCAACAATAATGTAAAATATTAGTTATTAACAAATATTTACATTTTTCTATTTTTGGATAACAAGGGTTCTTACCTCACTGCTGTTTCCATATTATGTTCCTTGGTTAACTCCGTCAGGGATGCTGATGAGGCAGCCAATGGACTCTTTTGTGGTGTATTTATAAATTTATGGATGACATATTCAATTAAATCGGACCAATCCTAAAATCGAAACAGAATTTTGGAACTTTAAAATGAATTCTAAAAATACTGAATCGTAACTTACATCACACAGCTCGTAATCGGCTTCCCAAATGCGTGAAAATGTCTTCAAAATCACCGGTTGAAATAGGGCTGTACTTTGTCCCAAATCACCACCAATGTGATGCATCATGGTGAATATACAATCGTTGACAAATTCACCATTGCTATTGAAATCGTCAAGGAGCATGCCATAGAAGTGCATTATTTCCATGGTGGCAAATCTGAAAAATAGCAACAAGTTTTTTTTAAGAATAAATTTTCAATAAACTACACAGCCGAAGATTTTTTTGAAGAATATCGTTCCTATGACTAATTTCATTACCTCTACAGACCTCTATGGAGTTCCTCATTTCGTATACATACCTTTATGGAGCACCTCACTACCTACACAGACCTCTATATTGCTTCTCATTAGTTATACAGAACCTCTATAGACCTATTCTTTACATAAACAGAGCTCATTATTTCCTATACAGACCAGCTCATTACTCTATAGAGCTCCTCATAACTTATAAAGACCTCTATAGAGGTCCATATTACTCACACAGACCTCTCTAATGCTCCACATTAGTAATGAGTCATATACAGACCTCTGTAGAGCGTCTCATTACCTATACAGACCTCTGTAGAGCTTATCATTACTTATACAGACCTTTTATAGAGCTCCACATTACCAACACAGACCTCTATGGAGCTCCGCATTACATATATAGAACTCCTTACCTCTACGGACCTTCATAGTGCTCCTCGTTACCTAGAGCACTCCTTATTTCTTATAAAGACCTCCTCCTTATTTATACATACCTCTATGGGGCTCGTCATTACCTATACAGACCTCTATTAAATTCTTTATTACCTCTATAGAGCTCCTTAATACATAATTATACATACTCCCCTTTACCTATACTGACCTCTATAGGGCTCCTCATTACTTATACGTACCTCTATAGAGCTCCTCATAACTGATACCTCTATAGAGGTCCGTTTTACTGACACATACCCCTCGAATGCTCCTTATTACTTATAAAGACATCTATGGACCTCATAACTGATACATACCTCTATAGGGATCCTCATAACTTATACAGACCTCTATAGAGGTCCGTTTTACTGACACAGACCTCTCTAATGTTCCTCTTTACTTATAAAGACCTCCTTCCTCTTTACTTATACAGATTTCTATTGAGCTCCTCAATACGTTCACAGACCTCTATAGAGCTCTTCATAACCTATACAGACTTCTATAGACCTCCTCATTACTTATACAGGCCTCCTTATTACTTAAACAAAACTCTATAGATCTGCTCATTTCTTAGACGGACCTTTATAGAGCCCTCATTACTTATACAGACCGCTATATAGCACCTAGTTACCTATGCATTACCTATACAAACCTCTATATTGCTCCCCATTGCCTATACAGGCCTCTATAAGGCTACTCATTATTTATACAGACCACCTCTTTACCTATACAGAGCTCCTCATTACCTATGCATACCTATATTTAGCTCCTCATCACTTATACAGACCTCTATAGAGCTCCCCATTACTTATACATACCTCTATGGAGCTCTTCATTACCTATACAGATCTCTATAGACCTCTTCATTACCTATACATACCACTTCATTACATATATAGACTTTTGTAGAGCTTTTGTACGGCCCTCTATCGTCCTCCTCGTTACCCACACAGACCTCTGTATATTTATGTGTCTCTATACTTACTGTGAAACATGATCGATCATCTTAATATGGACATTATCCTCCGACTTGGTAACACTATCCAAGATCAGCAACAACATATGATTGGTCACTACCAAATCTTGCAGATATTGTTTGGGATGTAGACTAGGGTTGAAGCGACGCAATAGCAGTACAAATAAATTTCGTAAATCTTCCGAACTACTTATTTGCAGCTGTAACATTCGCAATCGCTCACGATCTTCTTCACTGAGGTGAGTGACTTTTTTATAGGTTTCAATGGCCTGGAGAAATTCCCTTATAGCAGTTACGACCAAATGCATACGTCGTAAATATGGATTCGGGTCACTACCCTCCTGGCGGGAATTTAATTCCAATTGTTCGCATAGCATTACACCCTCATACGTTAGATAGCTAATAACTTCGAAGGTCAATATGTTATTGACATGTTCCATATCCAATTCCAATTGGGCGGCAAATTTCAGGAAATATGTTACCAACCAAAAGAAATGGGAGGTGTCGATCGGAATGTTCTGCAAAATTGAAATGTTGGAAAGTAAAACAAAGGTATTTAAAAATTAAGTGAATTCTTTTGAAACTTACCAAATTTGTCAAAAGTTGGGAGTGTAAATCCTCCACCAAATAACTGTAACCCTTAAGTAAGAAGTCAACAGTGAACTCCTTTAATAAATTGGCGATATCCTCATCTGTGGGTATATGCTGTACCAAACCCTTCATATTGATTCTATAAGAAAAAAATTATTTTAATAAAAATATTTGTCAAGGATATTCATAGGCTTGGATCTGTTCTGTATAGGAAATAGGGAGATCTACTATTTCCTATACAGAGTCCCACTTTATTAAACAGACCTCTATAGGGCTCCTCATGACCTATACAGACCTCTATAGAGTTCCTTATTACATGTACTGATCTCTTTAGAGGACCTCCTCTACAGAGTCCTCAAAACGTATCTATAGAGTTCCTCATTACTTATACTGACCTTAATAGGCTCCTAATTACCTATACAGACCTCTATAGAGCTCCCCATTACTTATACAGACCTTAATAAGGCTCCTCATTACCTCTACAGACCCCTATAGAGCTCCTCACTACCAACACAGACCTCTTTAGGGCTCCTCATTACATATACAGACCTCTTTAGAGCTGCTGGCTACTTATACAGATCTCTATAGGCCTCCTCATAATCTATACAGACCTCTATACAGCTCCACATTACCCACACAGACCTCTATAGAGCTCCTCATCCCCTATACATACCACTATAGTTCTCCTCATTACCTATACACACCTCCATATAGCGCCACATTACTTATACAGACCTTTATAAGGCTCCTCATTACCTATACATACCTTCATAGAGCTCCTCATTACTTATAAAGACCTCAATAAGGCTCTTCATTACTATTACCGAACCCTGTAGTGCTCATCGTTACCTATAAAGTCTTATAAAGGAGTCCTCATTACCTATACAGACCTCTGTGAAACTCCTCAATACCTATTCGGACCTCTATAAAGATCCTCATTTCCTGTACAGACCTCAATAGACGTCCTCATTACCTACACATACATCTATAGTGCTCCTAATTACTTATACAGACCTAATAACGGCTTCTCATTACATATACAGACCTGTATAGAGCTCCTTGTTACTTATACAGACCTCTATAGAAATCGTCATTACCAATACAGACCTCTATAGAGCTCCTCATTACTTGTACAGACCTTAATAAGGTTCCTCATAACCTTAACAGACCTCTCATCAATATGTTTTCTAGATCCCACATAGTTGCGAATTAAAAAAAAATACTTACAAACTACTCTTGCTCCGCTTCACCAGCTTCTTCCTTCTCAACTCCTTCTTATCGATGGCCGTCAAGATATTACGCTGGCCCTTACGTGACTTCGAACTGCATGGCGGTTTTTGATGTTGTGGCTTGCTCTGAGGACCATCATCATCATTACTAGAGGTTGATATGGACTCTTGATTTTCAACTTGTGTACCATAACCACAATCGGATAGTTCCGATTGTGACGAGGGGCATTGTCGCTTCTGCGGACCACATTTACCCATTGTCAGCTTGACATGAGCCGAATGGGGTGTTTTCTGTTGATTCTGACTCTTTGGACATGGTTCCATTAATTCCGGATCGTTGGCCATTAACGGCAAGGGAGCAACTGTTACGCATGCTGTGGGCTTAGTAATAGGTAAGGCTGGTGGAGCCATAAAATTGTCACTGTCGGACATTTTGGAAGTGCTTGAATTTGATTCAGCTGGTTGTTGTAATTGTTGTTGTGGTTGTTGTTTGTTTGATGTTGTTGTTTTAGTTTCCGTTGCATCGTTGTTATCAATTTTATTGTTATTTTCCTTTTTCATTTTTGTCGGCGACGAAGGACAGGTGCCCTGTTCCGATTCTTTTTGGGACCAATTCGTATTGTTCGTCGGTTCTTGGTTGGATTTCTTCTTCATACTGAGATCGGTTGCCACCTCGGGGGCATCACCATTGTCAGCTGGTACTCGTAGCATGGCATTTTGATACTCTTGGCCCTTACGACTTACCTCTTGTAATGTGGCTTCGGTTTCTTCGCGCAAAGCCTGACGACGATCCTCGGAGCTGACGTTTTTCTTAGTGCCGCCACTGCCTAAAAGACACAAAAAATATTTAATAAAGAAATTTTTTTAGGATATTAAAATGTTGCCCTACCATTATCCGATGAATCCGATGTGGGATCCGATGTCAGCATGGGACTCGAATCACAGCTACCCTGTTTCGGCGGCGACGTATTACTCTCATTATCCTCCGAACTTTCCGATAGCGAAGCTTCAAACCACATATTCAATAGCTTCTGCAGGGTACTAACATGCTGATCCTTATACATGAGGGCGATCAGCTGGACCAGTGTAACACCCCATACCGCTCGCTGGGGGCATGTCATAAGGTACAGCAACAATTTATCTATACTCTGAATAAATAAATTCCACAAAATTGTATTTTGCATAGAGACCACATGGGTTCCACCCGATTGGTTATGGGCCGCCGTGGACATGATGTAGTTGCCTCTCGGTTCGGGTATATGCAAAATATTACGCAACAACAATAAACAATTATTGATTTGTTCACATTTCTTGGCCGATAACTTTGAATCGGATTCCAAAATCCGCGTCATATATTCCACAACACATTTTGTACTTTTCGGATCGGTAAAGGCCTCCTTGCTCGTGTGCAATAAATTATTCAATTCGAAGATGGTGTATCGGCCCACTTCGGTCCGATACATAACATCGACCGAGAATAGACATTCCACCGGCGCGGTGAGGTTTACCAATATCCTTATAACCGAATCGAATACCTCCTCATCTTTGGCATTTTCCAGGAGGGGTAGCAGATCGGATTTAACATTTTTACCAAAACCTACAGCTCGTCGAAATGTTCGTAGGGTTTGATCTTCATAGGTCAACTTAAAGTCAATTTCTTCCAATGTTTCTGGAAAGGGCAGCATTGTTAGTTGTCAAGTAGTTGTTGGTGTTCGGATGGCGTTAGCAACGGACTTACCTAGAACCTTATCACTTACAACATAGGTATCTCCCATGAGGGAGCCCAGTGAGGAGAAAGCACTATATAGCTGAGGCGTTTCTAATAGCCAGTCCATTACAACAAAATATAATCGAAAATTTAAGTTTGTAGTTTAAGATCTTCGTCTGTGGCATTCATTTGGAATGGTTGTGGCAATACGAAGGGGGCCGGGGTGCTGGAAGAAATTGAAGGAAAAAGTGAGGTTAGAAAAATTAATAAAATTTTTTAATATATTCTTTAAAAATCCGCGCCCATTTGGCAGTTTGAAAAATATTCTTCAAAAAACCACACCTATTTTGGTAGCTAGAATAAGAATTTGTTAACAAATCCTATAGAGTTCCTCATTACCTATACATACCTCTATAGAGCTCCTAATTACCTATACAGACCTCTATAGACTTCATCTTTGCCTATACAGACCTCTATAGACTACATCTTTGCCTATACAGACCTCTATAACAAATCCTATAGAGTTCCTCATTACCTATACATACCTCTATAGAGCTCCTAATTACCTATACAGACTTCAATGGAGCTCCTCATTATTATACAGACCTCTATAGAGCTCCTCGTTACTTATACAGACCTCTATAGAGCTTCTCATTACATATACAGGCCTCTATACATTTCATCTTTGCCTGTTCAAACCTCTATAGACTTCATATTTGCCTATACAGACCTCTAAAGAGATCCTCATTATCTATACAGATCTTTATAGAGCTCCTCATTACTTATACAGACCTCTATACCCTTCATTTTTGTCGATACAGACCTCTACAGACTTTATCTTTGCCTATACAGACCTCTATAGACTTAATTTTTGCTTATACAGACCTCTATAGAGCTCCTCATCACTTATACAGACCTCTAAAGACTTCATCTTTGCCTATACATACCTGTATAGACTACATCTTTGCCTATACAGACCTCTATAGACTTCATCTTTGCCTATACAGACCTCTATAGACTACATCTTTGCCTATACAGACCTCTACAGACTTCATCTTTTCCTTGTAGATCTCGACAAAATATTCTTTAAAAAATCCACGCGTCTTGTAGACCTCGAAAAATATTCTTTAAAAAAATCCACGGCTCTTGCAGACCTCGAAAAAATATTCTTTAAAAAAGATCGCATTTATTATCCGAATTGGATGAAATTTGGCACAGCTCATATATTTGGCCCAAGGACGAAACCTATTAAAATTGGGAAAAATTGGTTCAGATTTAGATATAGCTCCAATATATACTTTCGTCCGATTTTAGGTAAATAGTGCACCCAAGTCCCTATATATCCTTCGATTTGCACGAAATTTTGCATAGCTTAATGAATTGAGTCTAAAATGATGAGTGGTGAGTTTCGGAAAATCGGTTCAGATTTCGATATAGCTCCCATATATAATTTCGTCCGATTTTATGTAAATAGAGCACCTTCGAAAAGGCGACGTCTGTTAGCAGAATATGTAAAATATATGCAAAGTTCCTTACTGATTGAAATATGTTTAAGGACCAACACAAGACGAGGATATTATCTAGAATATTTTTAGGGGACCAATACAAGTCGCGGATTTTTTAAAAAATATTTTTCAAGGACCAGCACAAGACGAGGATATTTATATATTATTTCGAGGTCTAGCGTGGATTTTTAAAATTATTATTAAAATTTATTTTATTTATTTTTAATTTTTTTATCACTTTTCGAACATAATTCACAATTATCCGGCCCATACCTCCTCTTATAAACGTTCACAGTTGATTGAGAAGTTGCAATTCAAAAAATGAAAGCTTCGTGGAATTTTCTCTGAATTGTTTCTCAGCAAAACGGAAAACTATTCTCTTTTCTCTCTGTTTTTTTTTTTTTACAATAATTCTCCCTTCAAAATGTATAAGGGAGTAAATAAAAAAGTTCTTTCTACTCGCTTCACTGAATGTTTACAACTGATGGCTGACAGGATGCAGTGGCCAACAAAGCGAAGCATCTCTGGCAGTCAACCAACACACATGTAGACGGCACGCAAAACATGCGACAGACCTAATGTTAAACATCGTGTAGGATACAACGGTTGGCTGTGGACCGTGAACACAACCGGCATTCTATTGAAGAGGGATTTGATATTTTTTCATCCTGTCTATCTCTTTGAACAAAGGTCATGTTTGTACAAACATGTGAATGTATGTATGCAGCATAATGAGAAAATCAGATCGATTACCTTGGCACTGGACACCACCTACTCGTATAATGGATATAGATTTTTTGGGGGATGATGATTTACATTTATATAGTGGCTCAGCTGCAAGGGATTAATAGAAGCGGTAACAGACAAAACATTCATTGAGAAAAATATATCGAAATATATATGTGTGTAGATACACGTGTAGACATAGCGTGATGGATTAGAAAATGTAAACAAATCTCAGCTGGTTTTGACAGTTGTGTATAAAGGATAAACAAATATGCACATAAATGTGTGGAAAATTTGCGAAGTAATATTGCATTTTTTTGTAACCTGATGCATTTCTATAAACGAGGCTGGTTCCACCCACCCACGGAATGACAAATTTAATACACACTGAACCGGATTACAATTATTACAATATGCAAATTTTCATCCTGGCAATATTCTGCAAAAATGTTGCTCATAAGATTCTAGGTGCAATTCTCAAAGATGAAAAATCGATATTTCAAAGTATTTTCTTAATTTTACCCGTGTTACTATGGGCCAGGAATCTATTTTTTGGCAAAAAGCCAATTTCAGGTAATAAGGAAAAAACGTTATATATTTCAATTCTGGAGCGTTACAACAGTAAAATTGTATATCATTCTGGGTCACGGTTTTCAAATGACATGAAGTCAAAGTCGAAAATTCATATTTTTGTGAATATAATTTATATTTGAGGGTGGCGTATGGGATAATAGATACAAAGCAACGACTCTGATTGGCTTTAACATGTCGAAGCCCAGGCTTATCTTGGTCCCTCTATCATCTCAATTGCGGACACTGACCTCCCCGCGATGTCACCTGGGGTAGCTATATTTATAACCCGTTGAAATAGTAAGCTGATATGTGCCGCGTGTTCACCCATAAGAACTATAAAAAAATGGGATAAGGCGTCGGGTGCCCACACTTGGAAAATCCCTTCTACTATGAAAAAGCAAAAAAAAAACAGTAAGGAAAGTAGTAAAGTCGGGCTGTTTTGATTTGATCTTTATCAATAAATGAACCGACTAACATCAATCCATATACATGCTTTTCTGCAACCTATGCTAAATTTCAATGGGACAAATTTGGGTAAATCGATTGATACACACTATTCGATATTATCAATCAGACACCCGTTCGAAATATATATGGAAGCTATGTCTGCATCTGCACCCATTACAAAAAAAAAAAAAAAAAACGCAATCAATCTAGTCTCAACTGAATAGGTTGACCAAAATTTCGTGACAATCGGAGGAGTTTGGTGCACCATTTCCCTAAAATCGAAAACGAACGAAAATATGTATGTGAACCGATTTCCACGAAACTTGGCAGACATGACTCCAGACCCAATTCAGAACGCTGTTCCAAATTTCGTGCAAATCGAAAGATATATTGGGTCTTATGTGCACCATTTACCTTAAATCGGAAGAAAATATATATGGGGGCTATATCTAAATCTGAACCGATTTTCAGGAAACTTAGCACACATTATTCTAGGCTTACTTCAGTAAGCTATACCAAATTTCGTGCAAATCGAAAGATATTTAGGGATTTTAGTGCACCATTTACCTTAAATCGGACGAAAATATATATGGAAGCTATATCTAAATCTGAACCTATTTTCACAAAACTTCGCACACATCATTCTAGGCTCAATAAAGTACGGCATGAGGTTGATTAACTTCGCGGCAGCAAAAAACATGGTAGTTATCAGCACCAGATTCAAGCATCTCGATATAGAGAATGCCACCAAGATTTCTGCTGATCAAGCAACGAGAAATCTAATTGACCATGTTGTGATAGACGAAAGGCATTCGTCCAGTGTTTTAGACGTTCGATCGATCCGAGATCGATCCTTGATGGTGGTTTTTCAGATCTGGCAAATCCACCATAAACCAGATTTTCAGTTTGCGCCAAATCATGGAAATATCCACGAAAAACACTTCGAAACATTCCATCAAAGTTGTCGACTATTAAACTGCATTCGACAGCCTTATGCGTTCAGAGGTGCTTAAAGCCATGACTGCGTTCGACAGTCCTGCAAAAGTCGGGAAGAACCACTCGGAGCCTTTCAATACCAAACCGAAATTTCAGGCAATTTGATGCGCAAGACTTCAAATATACTCGGACCAACTGTGACTCTTGAAAGCTACAACTTCGAGGTAGTAAAAGATTTTATATACCTCCGTACTGCCATAAGTAAAACTAATGACATCAGTTTTGAAATTCGGAGTGTTGCCCAACAGATGCTACTATGGTCTGAGTAAGCAATTTAAAAACAAGGCCATCTCTCGCCAGACCAAACATACACTCTACAAGACGCTAATACTACCCATGCAGGTGTAAGGATCAGAATCATGGGTACTTGCGCAAGCAGATGTGGCAGCTCTTGGAGTGTGTTGCGAATGGATGAGAATGCCTATAAAAGCGAAGGCATATAAAAGCGAGTCAACTGATGGTTCACGCAGAAGGAGAAGGCCATGAGTTCGATAGAAAGATCTAGTGGAGAATGACATATCAAAACATGGTCTTTCAAATTGGAAAAATTGCGCCTGGAAATCTGTTCTATGTTCGGCTTATGGATCAAATGTTTTGTCTCGAGCCACTTAAGTAAGTACATTTTTGGCGTATCAAGTTTATATACCCACATTAGCCATAGGACTGGGGGTATAACAAGCGTGACTTTACATGTTGAACTTAATTTTCTGGAAAAACGAAAATCCGGAATTTTTGGTTGATAACTTTTTTTACATCAATGGGCCCGTAATACCCTATAACAATATTTTTTACTTAACAAAAATCGAAGAACGAAATGGGATAGCAAATATTCCTACCTAATACTACAAAATTTCGGCATTTTTGGAAAGTTTGGGAAAAGGGTTTCAAAGAAATTAACTATAATTTTACGTTTTGGATTTTTTACAAAATATTATCAATATTGACCCAAGTTACAGGGTTTTTCTCATACAGTGTTGCTAACACTTAATTGAGAAAAAAATCTTAGATTTTGTTAAAAAAAAGGAATATGGAAATTAAAATTAACAGCTTTGTTGTGAGGGTATTATACGTGTGTGAACCAAGAGCTTGCAACGCCACCTACCTTTTAGTATTCGGATCATCATATATCGACTAGCTGAATCGATCTAAATGTGTTTGTTAAGATCGACAAAGAATTAGCATATTTAACCTCATAAAAAACCTCAAAGTTGTTAAAATCGGTTGTTAAAAAAGTTGTTATACAAATATAGTCTCATGCTATGGTTATACCCTTCACCACACTGTGGTACAGGGTATAATCATTATATTATTATGTCTTTGTGCATATGTTTGTAACAGGCAAAAATAAACGAGATAGACAAATGGTTCCTTTTGAGAATATGCATAAAATCACTTTCTAAGTCGATTTATGCATGTCCGTCCGTCTGTGTGTTGATGTTAAATTGTAAACAAAGTACAGGTCGCATTTTTAATCCGGTTTGGCTGAAATTTCGTACAGCTCATTTATTTGGCCCAAGGACGAACCCTATTGAAATTGGGAAAAATCGGTTCAGATTTAGATATAGCTCCCATATATATTTTTGTCCGATTTTTGGTAAATGGTGCACCAAAGTCCCTGAAAATCTTTCGATTTGTACAAGTTTTGGCATAGCGTACTGAATTAGGTCCAGAATGATGTGTGCCAAGTTTCGAGAAAATAGGTTCAGATTTAGATAGAGCTCCCATATATAGTTTCGTCCGATTTAAGGTAAATGGGGCACCAAAGTCCCTCTATATCTTTCGATTTGCATGAAATTTGGCACAGAGTACTGAATTAGGTCCAGAATGATGTGTGCCAAGTTTCGAGAAAATCGGTTCAGATTTAGATATAGCTCCCATATATAGTTTCGTCCGATTTAAGGTAAATGGTGCACCAAAGTCCCTATATGTATTTCGATTTGTACGAAATTTGGCATAACGTGCTGAATTTAGCCTAGGATGATGTCTGCAAGTTTCATGAAAATCGGCCCAGATTTAGATATAGATTCCATATATAGTTTCGTCCGATTTCATGTAAATGGTGCACCAAAGTCCCTATATATCTTCCCATTTGCACGAAATTTGGCATAATGTACTGAATTGAGCCTAGAGCGATGTCTGCCAAGTTTCGTGAAAATCGGTTCAGGTCTAGATATATATTTTTTCGTCCGATTTAATTTAAATAATGTGCCATAGTTCTTATGTTGTATAACGTACTGAATTTAGTCCAGAATTTTGTGTGCCAAGTTTCGTAAAAATCGGTTGAGATTTAGAAATAGCTGAAATGAAGTAATTGACGCACCAAGAAACCAATATATGGCTGATAGGAACTAAACGTACCGAAATTAGTATAAGTTAACCCGTGACAAGTTTCGTTGAAATCGTTTCATATTTGGGTATAGCTTCCATATATATTTTCGTCCGATTTTAAGTAAATTGTACATCAAACTCCTTATGTTTGTCAGATTGACATCAAATTTTGCACAACGTACAAAATTGAGCCTAGAATAATGTAGTTACGTTTTCTAGAAGTCGATTTTCATACTTTTGTCCCAAACGAATGACATGTTTATGGATAGATCTAATCCGATTCACATTTAGATACATATCACATATTTTATTTCATCCAACTTCATGTTAATAATGCTGTTTAATATACCCATAGTGGTGAAGGGTATCATATAGTCGTCCCCGTCCGACTTTTCTACTTTCCTTACTGGTTTTTTATTCAAACAGTCCAATCACCACCAGCTAAACCCATGTGTACCTTAAGTTCTTTACATATGTTAATCATACGTGAGTGGACAACGTGGTCTTCAAAATCTTCCAGCAAAAGGTATCATGCATATACCCCTAGCGACTTTCATAAGAGAACAAACACATGTCCACTGCTTAGCTCGTTCGTAGAAATGATATCCTTTATCTTGCAACTGAGGATGTTCTCACGTTTTCGAAGTCAAACTGGCATATAACATTTAAATTTAGTCACATTTATTTATAACAAACAAAACAATGCATTTTAGAGAGGACCTTTTGTGCAAAATTGCACGAATATACTCTCCAGAGGCAATCCTAAAGCTTTTTTCTTAGGGATTATAATTTCTCCCACATGTCAATTAATCAAAACAAAAATTCAAATGACATTTAAAAAGAAAAGAAACGTAAGAAGCTTTTTTTTATCCAAAAGCCGATAAAGCTTTCCAGTCGATGGAAAATAACCGACATCTGTTGAACAACATTCATTGAAAATGGTTTAAGGGCAAGCGATATCCCATACCATTCGTTTCTCTATCTCTCTCTCTTTCTATCTTTCTCACACTCAATGGATACTTTCTCCTGATGGCACCTTACCAAGAACAACAGGTTGTTAAGAGACCCCTCCGTCACGTTAGCTAACATCTGTTAGCCGACCAACGTTCGGTGTACGTGCCCCAAAAAGTGGCAACAACATTCGCACACACATATACACACCCGCCATCGCAGCATAGCCTTTGGCAGTCATCCATGTGACAAAGAAACACAACAGCAGCAGCAACAACAACAAAATCAATTTGTAAACAAATCCTGTGTTGCGTAAAATCTCTTCTCTTTATAAAAGTGAGTGAGAGTGAGAAGACGAAAAAAATCCAATCAGAATCAGAAAAGTTCTTCACAATCAATGAAATCAATCCTTAGTAACGTTAGTTGTCGTCGTTGTTGTTGTTGCCGTTGCTCTGGTGTTTGGTGTTGTGCAATTGTCGTTGTTGTTCGAATGCGAAGGTGTCGACGATTTCTATTTTTAAACTGAATTACACAAAAATTGTCTAATGGGATTTATGTTTCATTGTTGTTGTTGTTGTTGCTGCTGAATATTCGAATGAAGGAATGCATATAAACACACTGACACACATATTAATCTGCGATTCAAATGCAATCAATTTATTTTTAACTACAAGGAAGAATTATTGGTAAAAATGGTATGTATCGTATTAAAAATAATAATAGATATAACTCATATTTCGTCGTAGAATAATATTCAAACTATATTGAAACCAAACAATTAAAAAAAGACATTAAGTTTGGTCGGGACGAACATCTGGAGGGTATATCTTTACCATGAGTTGGATATTTAAAATACCTAACAACGATCGGGGCTTTTCTGTTAGAAAAAAATATTATCCCAAACTACTGATATTCAGCTTGCAAGATTGAGATAAGGCCTTCAACATTTCGAAAATTAGGCCTTCGTGACCTTGTTATTAGGACAATGCGGAAACATGAAGTTATATTGAAAATGTTCGGCGTATAAATTGTTTACTCATCAAGGCCCCGGGATGCAGAATTACAGATACAAAACTAGTGAGAAAAGTTCAAAAGATGGACGGTACGGATTATATGGTACCGTTCACCCCTTTGGGTACATACATCCCTATATGCATACTGATGGAAATCAAGCTTATCATTTCTTATCACAAATGATTTTGATTGCTTGTGTATAATATCCGGTCGAAAGAATACGCCCTTGAAAAACCATTGACATCATATCGGACAAACTTAAATATTTTTATTATGTGTTATTCTGAAATCTATGCAAAATTACATGTCGATGAAATCGGCCGATGCAAAATTCCCTCTAAATCGAAAAATTTAACTTAGCACACATCATTCTAGACACAATTCAACACGCTATGCAAAATTTCATCTTGATCAGAAACATTATTAGGGTTGGGTGTACCTTTTAACTAAAATCGGAAGAAAATTTATATGAGAACTGTAATTACAACTGAACCTATTTGAACGAAACTTAGCACACGTGGTTCTAGAGAAAATTCTACTCGTTATGCCAAATTTAATCTCAATCGAACAAATATTGGGAATTTGATCCATAATTTACGCAAAATCGGATGAAATTATATATATGGGAGCTATATCTAAATCTGAACCGACCTCATCGAAACTTCGCATACATCAATCTGTACCTAATTTAATACGCTGTGCAAAATAATGTCTCAATCGGACAAACATTTGGAGTATGGTAAGATGCATAAGATCGGACGAAAATATATGCGAGAGCTATATCAAAATTTGAACCGATTTCAGCGAAACTTTACACACATTATTCCAGACTCAATTAAATACGCTGTTCAAAATGTTACCTCAATCAGGCATGGTGGTTTGATCTACCATATACCACAAACTGGACGAGATCTCTATATATAAAAATTACTGCACCGATTTTGACTAAACTTTATGTACATGTTCTATAGGGCGTGAGGAGTGTTTCTGTGTAGTTTGAAGTTCATCCGACAGATGGCGCTATATTTTTATACCCATCACCACACTGTGGTACAGGGTAATATGTCTTTTTGCATATGTTTGTAACAGGCAAAAGGAAACGAGATAGACACACGGTTCCTTTTAAGAATATGCATAGAATCACTTTCTAAGTCGATGCATGTCCGTTCGTCCCTCCATCTATCCATGTTAAATTGTAAACAAAGTACAGGTCGCATTTATGATCCGAATTGGATGAAATTTGCCATAGCTCATCTATTTGGCCAAAGGACGAACACTATTGAAATTGGGAAAATCGGTTCAGATTTAGATATAGCTCCCACATATATATTATCGCCCGATTTTATGTAAATGGTGCACCAAAGTCCCTGAAAATGATTCGATTTCCACGAATTTTGGCATAGCGTACTGAATTAAGTCTAGAATGATGTGTGCTATGTTTCGTGAAAATCGGTTCAGATGTTGATATAGCTCCCATATATAGGTTTTGAGATAAATGGTGCACCAAAGCCCCTATATATTGTTCGATTTGCACGAAATTTAACATTGGGTACTGAATTGGGTGTAGAATGACGTGTGCTAAGTTTCGAAAAATCGGTTCAGTTATAGATATAGCTCCCATATATATTTTCGTCCGACTTTGGTTAAATGGTGAACCAAACTCCTAATGTTTGTCGAGATGACACGAAATTTTGCACAAAGTATCAAATTCTGACTAGAAAGACATTATAGCTTCCATTTATACTTCATACGGGTGTTTGATTGAGATTAAATTTTTAACAGTGTGGCATAATGAATAGCGTGTATCAATTTTGCTATAAATCGATTTCCACAAATCTGTCCCTTTGTAAGCAAACGAATCTAAATCTGCCCGAATGAAATTAAATTTAGTATAGGTTACAGAAAGGCATGTGTATGTTCCTTCGAGGGTACCTAGACGTGAAATTGTTAGCATACATATGAACGATATACCCAAAGTGTTGAAGGGTATCATATACAGGGTGAGATGAAAAAAAAACTGCAACCAACTTCAGATTGCTGTCATTTCTAAGCCACTCGTCACTTTTCTCCGATGGGAAAACATTCGTTGTCCAGCAGTTTGTAAACAAACTAAATGATCATGTTTACTTGTCAAAGAGGTCAGTTGAAACTATGTAAAATTATATGTCGATGAAATCGGCCGATGCAAAATTCCCTGTAAATCAAAGTATTTAACTTAGCACACATCATTCTAGACACAATTCAACACGCTATGCAAAATTTCATCTTGATCAGAAACATTATTAGGGTTGGGTGTACCTTTTAACTAAAATCGAAAGAAATTTTATATGAGAACTGTAATTACAACTAAATGATCATGTTTACTTGTCAAAGAGGTCAGTTGAAAATGTACACCTTCGGTTGGCCACCAGAACTCCAGCGCTGCCGTGATGGTGTGGGACGCCATAACAGCCGATGATCGCTCTCCGATCGTATTAATCAATAATTGGCATCAGAATAAATGCCGAATGTTAACGTGAAAATATTCTGGAGGTTGTATTAAAGCCTTGGGCACGCAAAAATTTTGGCCGCAGACCTTGGACATTGCAGCAGGACTCAGCACCATCGCACTCAGCACGCACCACCCAAGAATGGTTACCGAATGAGGTTCCTCGCTTCATTTCCAGCGGACAATGGCCACCAAAATAACCGGATACCATACCGTTGGACTATTGTGTCTGCAGTATTTTGGAAAGCAAGGTTGGCCCTAAAAAATACCAAAATCTTATGAACCTATATAGTCGATTTTTATACTTTCTCACGTTCCTTATTGTTTTCTTTCTATGTTTTTGGCGAACCCAACATATAAAGACCATCCCTCGCACTTCGTTCAAATGCCAATAAAAACAAAATCAAAATTCAATTTTTCACTCATTGATTATAATTGCAATTTTCAGTTATCACGTCGCGGTCATATCTTGAATGAAAAATTGGAAACGCATATCAAACGATTAGTAGCGTTCCTAGACAATTTCCGGCAAAATTGAATGGAACAACAACAACAAAACTATTGAGACGCCAAAATTATAATTTATAATAAAAAAATGGTTAGGCGAATAAAAAAAATTGAATGGCCTCCTTTAGATGCAGTTCGCAACTTCGACTTTGTTTATGGATTATTTAACGCAGCTTTCACAGACGACGACAACAAGAAGAGATGTTGACGTTTTGGGCACTCATTCAGAATTTGTTGTTGTTCTCAATTTGAAATTATAATTATTTTTGTGGTGTTTGGGAAGAGTTAAAATACCAAAGGCGTATATGGTGTTGAAATTTTATTTACGGGACCAATTTTTAGTTTTTAACAGTGTTGCCATATTTCAGAAAACACTTTATATAAAAAATTATACAAATATAAGAATCTTTATACATATATATATATTCATACCAAAAATATCTAGGCCACACAATTCACCCAAAATTTCGTATTGTAAATAACTAAATAATGATTTTCAGTTAGGGCTCTTTTATAGGTTTTCAATTTTTATTTTAAATTACTTCGATTTTAGATTTATTTCCCGTTTTACCACATATCTATGTTTGTGTACAGTTATGCCGTCTGCTTAGATAATCCATTCTCTGTGTATCTGACAGATTTCTTCTCAAAGGACACGTTGTTAGGCAACGTTATTCATATTTTTCCAGTCTCTCCTCCTGAGAATCCATCATCCCTTATCGCCATGGGATACTTTTTCATTGTAAATGTTTCGTAATATTTAAAATGAAAAACCACAATAAAACAATACAATACCGCAGAAAGATGTAAACAAATATTTGTTTGTAATTATTTTTCAGATTCCAGTTAATGGACAGCCGAAAATGGTTCAAAATTGTCTAATGAAATTTCAGTGAGTATAAAAACATATGTATTTATTTATTTTATTATAAATTGCCCTCGAAAAAAATTATTCTAAACCAGTAAGGAAAGTAGTAAAGTCGGACTGGGCCGACTATATGATACCCTTCACCACTTTGGGTACATTCTACATATGTATCCTAACAGACGAAGGGTTTTGGTTATATATCTATATCTGAACCGATTTCAGGGAAACTTGCCAGAGACTTATGTATATTACTTCATTACGTTGTGTCAATTGGCCTAGCTATGGACCTTTTCACGAAGCTTAGCAACATCATTCCAGACTTGATTCAGTACGTTATGCCAAAATTCGTACAAATCAAAAGATTTCCAGGGACTTTAGTGGACTATTTACCTAAAATCGGACGTAACTATATATGGGAGCTATATCTAAATCTGAACCGATTTTCACGAAACTTTGCACACATGATTCTAGACTTAATTGAGTACGTTATGCCGAAATTCGTGCAAATCAAAAGATTTCCAGGGACTTTTGTATACTACTTACCTATAATCGGACAAAACTATATATGGGAGCTATATCTAAATCTGAACCGATTTTCACGAAACTTTGCACACATCATTCTAGACTTAATTCAGTACGCTATGCCAAATTTCGTGCAAATCGAATGATATATAGGGACTTTGGTACACCATTTACCTTAAATCGGACGAAAATATATATGGGAGCTATATCTAAATCTGAACCGATTTTTCCCACTTTCAATAAGGTTCGTCCTTGGGCCAAATAAGTGACCCGTGCCAAATTTCATCCAATTCTAATTATAAATGCGACCTGTACTTTGTTTACAATTTAACATGGACAGACGGACGGACGGATGGGCATGCATAAATCGACTCAGAAAGTGATTCTATGCTTATTCTCAAAAGGAACCATGGGTATATCTCGATTATTTTTGCCTGTTACAAACATATGCACAAAGACATAATACCCTGTACCACAGTGTGGTGAAGGGTATAAAAATGAAAAAAAAAAAATCTTAAGGAGGTACCAGAAATGTAGTCCTACATACCTGCTTGTGCCACTAGGTCTAGGGTTATTATATACAAAAAACATATGGCATTTATATCGAAATAATTTGGAAAATACATATGCGAATTTTATAACACAATACAGAGGTCAGTAACAGTGTCTAACATAAATAAACAGTGGAATACAAAACTAACCACACAATCGAATGAGTGGAGAGATGACGATTGTGAGAAAGAAAAACAGTATTGAAACGTTTGCGCAAATAGTAGTAAACTAGATCAAAGTGGGAACATAAGTCTGATTTCAATGAATAGTTTACATTTTTTTGGGCAAACATAATGGTTTTCTCATGATTTTTAGATTTTATTCTAAGCGAGGTACATCTACAATATGGATAAAATGAACTATGAATGAAATTGTGAAAATATTTGTTGGTGGAAAAATCACATATTTCTTCGGGACAACATCAGTCTTTTAATTTTTTTTTACAAAATTCCAGACCAAATAAACTTCCAATTTGGTGCGATTTTGGTCATTTCGTCCATTTTCATGCTAATTTTTGAAATTTATATATTATGTAACATGCAGAAGGAATCGAGATAGACCCTATTAAAATTGGAGTAAATCGGTTAAAATTTGCAAATAGCTGTCATATATATTTTCGTCCGATGTTTAATCATTAGTGCAACAAACTCCCATTTTTTTGTCCGATTGAGACGAAATTGCATATCGTATTGAATCGAGCATATAATGACGTGTATTAATTTTTCTTGTCATCGGTTCAGATTAAAATATAGCACTCATATATATTATTGTCCGATTTTACCTAACTACCAAGGTTTGGACGATTGGAATAAAAATAATGATTTGTGCGTATTGAATAGAAATCGGTTCATGTTTAGATATAGCATCCATATATAGTTTTTCAAAAATCAGTTTACACATAGAAAAATTAACAACTTGTAATCGATTTTGTTATAAAATTTATTTATTATTATTTTTTATTATGTTTAAACCCTACACAAATATGTTGCATTGCAGCTTTGTGCAGCCGCTTTAAGTATATCGACTAGCTGAGTCGATCTAGACATGTGTGCCCGTCCGTTTGTCCATTATAATTAGTAAAACGCCAGAGTTATGGACCAATCATCACAAAATTTTTGCTTCTGACTAAAGAAAACTCCTATTATTTTTGGAAAAGATCTGTGAATATTTATGGGATGAAATGGACTACAAAGTTTATTTTTCTCTGCTCGGCCGCTCATTGCATCTAGCACAAAGTGTTGAGTAAATTAAAATTTCAAACATTATTTACGGTTAGTTCAAGTATTTCTAGTAAATCGGGATCTTTTTCGCTATATATAGGATTTATGCAACTTTTTATGGACGTCCCGATTTTTATATTTTTTGTAACAGGCAAAAAGAAACGAAACGATAGAATCGCATTCTGAGTCGATTTACGCATGTCCGTCCGTTTGTTGATGTTAAATTGTTAACAATTGTCGCATTTATAATCCTAGTTAGAAAATCTTTTGTACAGCTCATTTATTTGGCCCAAGGACCAACCCTAAATAGGTGAAAATCGGTTCAGTTTTAGATATAAATAAAATATAATAAATAAATGGTACACACATTTGCGATTTGCTTAAACATTTGGCATAACGTACTGAATTGAATCCCTAATGATGTGTGCTCAGTTTCCTGCAAATCGTTTCGGTTTTCGTCCGATTTTAAGTAAATGGTGCGCCAAAGTCCCTATACATCTTTCGATTTGTACGTTATTTGGTACGGCGTACTGAATTAAGTCTAGAATGATGTGTGTTAAATTTCGTGAAAATCGGTTCAAATTTAGATATAGCTTCCATATATATCTTGATCTGATTTATGGTAAATGGCACACCAAAGTCCCTTTATATCTTTCGATTTACACGAAACTTGGCATAGCTAGGACGATTGACACAACGAACTGAAGTTAATATAAATTAATCTCTGGCAAGATTCCTTGAAATCGGTTCAGATTTAGATATAGCATAGCTTCCATATATAATTTCGACCTATTCATGTTAATTGTACCGCAAATAATCAATGGGTGTCTGATTGAGATTAAATTTTAAACAGTGCAGCATACCAATAAGTTGTGTCAAGTTTGTTGCAGAATGACGTTAGTAGGTTTACATAAAGATTAAGATGACATATTTCCTTCGAAAAGGCAATGTCTGTTAGGATACATATATAGAATATACTCATATGGGTGAAAGGTATCATATAGTCGGCCCAGCCCGACTTTACTACATTCCTTACTGGTTTGTATTGCTTGTATATTTTTGGTTGCATTTTAGCCACTTATTTTTTGTAATCGGCTCACAAATTTTCTATAGGGTTTAGGTCGGAACTTTGCCGCAGTTATAAGGAATCCACATCCGCACTATATTTGACTTATGTTTAGAATTATTATCCTCATAAAAAAATTCAAATGTGGATTGTTATCCCTGATGAACCCAATACCACTGGTTACCAACATTATTGTTAATCTCTTGTACTTTCTTCTTTGTTTCTATAAAGACTAATACTTCTGCCTATGCTTGATAAAAAATCGAGGGATGTGGAAAGAGTT
Organism: Musca vetustissima; assembly: GCF_032173495.1. Taxonomy (NCBI): domain Eukaryota; kingdom Metazoa; phylum Arthropoda; class Insecta; order Diptera; family Muscidae; genus Musca; species Musca vetustissima. The sequence goes on along the minus strand of NW_026887936.1, from coordinate 64,470 downwards.
AGTTGACACTGGTGAAATTGAACAATGATATTCCTGAAGTAGTAAATAAAAACGTTATTTACGATTAGTTCAATTATTTCGAGTAAGCCGGCATCTTTTTCGTTTTAGTGACGCACCGATTTTTAAAGATTTTTTTTTCAAGGACCACCATTGGCTTGGATATTTCAAAGAATAGAAGGAGGGGTCTCTATGGACGAGATAAATGATATAGTTATAGGATGTCTAAAAGGAATCTATAAAATAATCGCTCTTAAAGTAACACTCCCATTTTTATAGCGTCTCAATTCAGAGCCATCCCCTTTTTCACAACAATTTTCGATGTCTTTCGATCGAAATGCGGTGAAAATTATGTATTTAATTTTTTTGAAATTTTGGAGCAATTTCGTGATCCCCCATAAATCACATCACATAGTATTCGGTTAGAGCTACTCTTAAAAACTTTCTCCTATAAAACAACCGATATTTTACGGTATGAAAAATGTTCAAAGTGATTTTCAATCGGCAGTATTTGTAATGAAACATTTTATATTCAGATTGTATTAAATACAACACTTCGCGATAAATTTCAGAGGCTTCTATCTACCCCGCAAGATATTAGAGGCTTTAATGTTCTTTGGTGTTGTAATAATATAATTAAACCGATCCGCAAAAATTTATTATTTTCTGGGATAGTATACAAATTAATTAAAACAAGTGAAAAAGCGTTAAGTTCGGCCGGGCCGAACTTTGGATACCCTCCACCATAGATAAACTGATAGGTTATTGAAATAAAAATATAGGGAAAATACCATTTCCACAAACCGGTTACACAAACCACAATGTAAACTATAAAACAAATTTCAGAAATTTTTAATGGACAATTATTCTCTCAGCTTTATGGATAATGAGGGCATATACACTTTGACACGGTTAAAATGGTTCTAGATCCATGTTTCTTTGAATCAAATTTGTTTCAGAAAATTTCGATTTCATCCAAACTTTGGCCATCTTCCAAACTTAGTTCAAGTTCGACGATGGGGAACATCGGTCCACTCCTTCTGATACTAGCCCACAGGGGCTAGGTCTAAATACGGGTTATAGTTCATATATAGTTCATTATCGAACTATCCTTCGAACTATCTCGATATCCTTCGCAGGTGAAATGATTTGATTGAAATATCGATTCTAGACCCCATGTATTTTTGGACCAAATGCGCTTCAAAAAATTTAGATTTCATCCAAACTTTGTCCATCTTATTATTTCTTCCAATCTTAGTTCAAATTCGAAGATGCGGACAGGGACTAGGTCTTAATGCGGGTTATAGTTCGTTATCGAACCTTACGTTATACTTTTTATCTCGATATCCTCCGCAGGTGAAATGATTACATCAGAGTCTTAGAACTAAACTCAAAACGCAGAACAAATCAGATAACCATTTTAATATAAAAAAGGGGATTATATGCGGACTATCCCAAAATGGGGGCGAATATTAATAATTTTGGGTAGGGAGATTTGGTACCATATACGGCTACAAAATACCAAATTTCAGTGATTTCGGTTGAAAAACGCGCTCAAGAACCCCAAAATACCAATAATTAGGGGTACCCTTATATGGGGGCTATCCGAAAAAATGGACCTATATTCATAATTTTTTGTGGAGAGTTTAGGGACCTATTAAGAACTCAAAATACTAAATTACAGCTAAATCTGCAGAAAAATACGATCAAAATCCCCAAAATACTGAAAATTAGGAATTACCGTTATATGGGGGCTACCAGAAAAAGTGGACCTATATTTATAATTTTTTGTGGAGACACTTAGTACCCAATAAGAACTCGATGTACCAAATTTCAGCGTATTCGGTTGAAAACCACGCTCAAGAACCCCAAAATACCGAAAATTGGGGGGTACTGTTATATGGGAGCTATGCCTAAACGTGGACCGATAAATCCCATCTTCGAACTTGACCTGCCTGCAGACAAAAGACAACCCTATGCATACTTTCAGCACCCTATCTAAATTCCTTCGGAAGATAGCGTGATTACAACAGACGGACGGACGGACAGACGGACGGACATGGCTAGATCGTCTTAGAATTTTACCCTGATCAAGAATATATATACATTATAGGATCGGAAATGAATATTTCGGTGAGTTACAAACGGAATGACAAAATTAATATAGCCTCCATACTATGGTGGAGGGTATACAAATTCTTTATGAATTGTTTAAACTTTAAAAATGTATTTATATACTTACCAACAAATTGTTTAAATTGTTGCAAATACTCCAGGTATGTGTGTAGACAAGTTTAATGAAAAAGCATTTGAAATGTTTTCTTTGCAATAATTTCTTCTAAACACTTTTAAGAGATATGTATGTTTGTATAGATGTTGGCAATTTTTTTTTTAAAGTTGTAAAAAAAATGTTGTTTTCTTTTTTATATATTTACTTCACTTTAAATAAATAGATTTAAATCGTATGCCAACCGGAAGTATTGAAGGTAAATATCGATGAAAGCTTTCTTCTTTGCAAACAAGAAAAACATTTAACACAATATTTAAGGCTGCGCAAAAGAATGAAGAAACAATAAAAGCTCAATTAAACGGGATATTCAACTTGAAAATTAGGTTGGTTCAGGTTTCACATATTTTCATGAACAAAAAAAATAATTTATTATTTTTTTTAATTTTTATCGATTTTTATTTGAATAACGGTATTCAGAATTATTCGGTGAAAAATCAATATTTTGTTTTTGTTATTTTTTGTTTATAGAGGAAATCAATTTTTGTTATACAATTCGTTTTTTTTATTTAAATAATTATTTTGTTTTTATTTGTTTGTTTTTGTAATTAGGTAACTAATTATTATTTGTTCAATATTTTGTGTGCCTGTTTCTCTTAGTCACTCTCTTATCATTAGCGTTGAAAATAAAATTTTGCACTGTTATTTTATTATGGCTGCTGCGGTGCAATTTTGTATTGAGTTATTCAACAAGTCACGTTTCGAAAAACGTTTTTTATATAATTTTCATATTTTTGTTAATTTTTTTGGGAAAATTTTCAAAATTATTTTTTTCATTTATAAAAAACTCTTCAAAACATTTTCACGTTTCACCAAAAAATTCAATTTCATCACAAAATTCTCCTTTTTTGGGGTTCTTATTCTTGATAGATTTATTTTAACTATTGGAAAATTCCACTGGTTTCAACCGTTCAATGAAAATATGAAAAAAAAAACCGATAGACAACTACCTTGACGGTGCATCCGTTTAGTTGCGAGTCTCAACTGTAAATGTTCGTTCGCTCACAATCTAAGCTCTTGCTTGGAGAATTTGTCTCCTATTTTTGCTGCCGTTGCAACCAAACAAAACACCACTTCCCTTCCCCTCCCACTAGGCAAAATACCCTTCAGCATCCATATGTTTTTTGTTACATGTTACAATTCACGAATACAATCGTCTCCTCCTCTCCCCCCACATTTGAAAACCCATATCCAATAACACGAGACATACCGGCTCAGAACAGTTCCATGGAAAGCTTTTCGTATGGTATTTTCTCAGTACATGTCTCATCTAATAATACTCTGTGAGAACCAAGGGGCAGACACGTTATGGGAAACGTTTTCCGAATGATACCCTACAGTAAAAATCGATTTTTCTGGGACCACAAACAAGGCGTGGATTTTTTAAAGAAGAATTTTTCAGAGACCCAAACAAGGCGTGGATTTCTTAAAGAAGAATTTTTCAGAGACCCAAACAAGGCGTCCATTTCTTAAAAAGAATTTTTCAGAGACCCACACAAGGCGTGGATTTCTTAAAGAAGAATTTTTCAGAGACCCACACAAGGCGTGGATTTCTTAAAGAAGAATTTTTCAGAAAATCCAAGGCGTGGATTTTTAAAAGTAGAATTTTTCAAACCCCAAACAAGGCGTGGATTTTTGAAAGTAGAATTTTTCAAACCCCAAACAAGGCGTGGATTTTTGAAAGTAGAATTTTTCAAACCCAAAACAAGGCGTGGATTTTTGAAAGTAGAATTTTTCAAACCCCAAACAAGGCGTGGATTTTTTAAAGTAGAATTTTTCAGAGACCCAAACATGGCGTGGATTTTTTAAAGAAGAATTTTCCAAAGGCCAAACATGGCGTGGATTTTTTAAAGAAGACGTGTTTTTTTAAAGTAGAATTTTTTTAATAGAAAGGCGTGGATTTTTTAAAGTAGAATTTTTCAAACCCCAAACAAGGCGTGGATTTTTTAAAGTAGAATTTTTCAAACCCCAAACAAGGCGTGGATTTTTGAAAGTAGAATTTTTCAAACCCCAAACAAGGCGTGGATTTTTGAAAGTAGAATTTTTATACCCCAAACAAGGCGTGGATTTTTGAAAGTAGAATTTTTAAACCCCATACAAGGCGTGGATTTTTTAAAGAAGAATTTTTCAGAGATCCAAACAAGGCGTGGATTTTTTAAAGAAGAATTTTTCAAAGGCCAAACAAGGCGTGGATTTGTTTAAGAAGAATTTTTCAAACCCCAAACAAGGCGTGGATTTTTTTAAGAAGAATTTTTCAAACCCCAAACAAGGCGTGGATTTTTTTAAGAAGAATTTTTCAAACCCCAAACAAGGCGTGAATTTTTTTAAGAAGAATTTTTCAAACCCCAAACAAGGCGTGGATTTTTGAAAGAAGAAGAATTTTTCAGAGATCCAAACAAGGCGTGGATTTTTTAAAGAAGAATTTTTCAGAGATCCAAACAAGGCGTGGATTTTTTAAAGAAGAATTTTTCAGAGATCCAAACAAGGCGTGGATTTTTTAAAGAAGATGTGTTTTTTTTTAAGTAGAATTTTTATAATAGAAAGGCGTGGATTTTTTAAAGTAGAATTTTTCAAACCCCAAACAAGGCGTGGATTTTTTAAAGTAGAATTTTTCAAACCCCAAACAAGGCGTGGATTTTTTAAAGTAGAATTTTTCAAACCCCAAACAAGGCGTGGATTTTTTAAAGTAGAATTTTTCAAACCCCAAACAAGGCGTGGATTTTTGAAAGTAGAATTTTTCAAACCCCAAACAAGGCGTGGATTTTTTAAAGTAGAATTTTTCAAACCCCAAACAAGGCGTGGATTTATTAAAGTAGAATTTTTCAAACCCCAAACAAGGCGTGGATATTTTAAAGTAGAATTTTTCAAAGGCCAAACAAGGCGTGGATTTTTTAAAGTAGAATTTTTCAAAGGCCAAACAAGGCGTGGATTTTTTAAAGTAGAATTTTTCAAAGGCCAAACAAGGCGTGGATTTTTTAAAGTAGAATTTTTCAAAGGCCAAACAAGGCGTGGATTTTTTAAAGTAGAATTTTTCAAAGGCCAAACAAGGCGTGGATTTTTTAAAGTAGAATTTTTCAAAGGCCAAACAAGGCGTGGATTTTTGAAAATATAATTTTTTAAAGTAGAATTTTTCAAACCTCAAACAAGGCGTGGATTTTTGAAAATATAATTTTTTAAAGTAGAATTTTTCAAAGGCCAAACAAGGCGTGGATTTTTGAAAATAAAATTTTTTAAAGTAGAATTTTTCAAACCTCAAACAAGGCGTGGATTTTTGAAAATATAATTTTTTAAAGTATAATTTTTCAAAGGCCTGGATTTTTTTAAGAAGAAAATTTTTCAGAATTGTAGTGCTACCCACAGCCATTATTGCCCGCCTTAGTTTTCACATTCTTCAAGTGGTTCGAAAGCTTTTTGCTAAGCTATTTGTTTGTACTTGACTCACGTGGCACAATAACGTGCATCGTGCTCTCTCACTTCATGCGATTTGTGTTTATGTAGAGAGAATCTAGCGGAATCAAAACAAAATATTTATTTTTTTGTTGTTTTCTTCTTCTAGCTGTTTTGAGTAGCTATTGTTGTCATTTCACTTTTCACGGTTGGTGTTTGCTGTTCTCTTGCCTGCGGAGACGGTTGTATAATTAACTTAGATTATATATGGGGGTTGCATACAAATTATCGGAAACCCAGAGGTGGTCCCATTAACGAAAATTTGGGTAATTGTGATAAAAATTTTTACAGAAATAATGACAAAGTTTTTCATGGTACTTAAATCGGAATGAAGGGTAGTTGAAGTAACTTGGTTCACACCAAAGACTTAAAAATTCCAAAGGTCATCTATCTGACTTCAGTTGGAATATTTGTTTAATTATTTCTTAACTATCTCCCTTCTCCACGCCCACACCACTTGAATGCATCTATTTACCCTATTGTTTTGTTTTCTTGTTATTTGCTATCCACATCGTCACTGCTAACGTCAGTGACGATGTGGCATGCCCATTTTCCATACCGGTGCATTGTAATGCCCCCCTCTCACCCCGCACCCCATTTAGCTTTAAATATGCAAATGACATTTTTGCATTACTCAAACTGAAAACAATGTCATCAGAATCGAATGCATTCATTCGCCGTTCGTTCTAATAAACGGATTCATTCATAGACAAGCCGTATGGCTGTCGGAACATAAACAATTAACATTTAAAATATGCGTCTTCTATTGATTGTTTTGGACTTGTGGTAGGTCTCGGGATACTTATGAAAGTAATAAAAATATACGTTATTTAAAGAATATTTTTACAAGACCCAACATATGCGCAGATGTTTAAAGAATACGTTTAAAAGTCCAACATAGGCGTAAAAATTTTAAAATTTATTTCTTCAAGATTTTTTTTTTAAGAACCGGCCATAGACGTAGTTTTTTTAAAGCGAAAATTTCAAGTTCCAAAACGTGACCTTATAATTTTTTTTCAATGTTCAACTTTTTCAATATACAGTGTCGATTTTTTCGAGAGGCTGTAATTTGTATTTACAGGTTCTTAGATGGTAATAGACTTCTTCGCAAAAAAATTTCTATAGGGCCCTCAAAAAGATACAGCTGCTTTCCTTTTAAATATTTCTAATAATCCTAGACGCATTTTCCAACCGAAGTGACTGTAATATGGCAGGTTCGATGGTTTTTATACCCTCCACCATAGTATGGAGGGTATATTAATTTCATTTTTCCGTTTATAACGCATCGTAATAATCATTTCCGAACCTATAAAGTATATATATTCTTTATCAGCCTAAAATTCTATGAAGATCCGTCTGTCCATCTATCTGTTGAGATAGATCGCCAAAATTTTGCATAGAGTCATCTTTTATCTGCAGGCAAGTCAAGTTTGAAGATGTGTTACAGCGGTCCACATTTAGGCATAGCTCCCATATAAGGGTACCACCCAATTTTCGGTATTTTAAGGTTCTTGAGCTGAAAATTGTTACTTTATTGGGTAGCAAATCTCCCCATTAAAAATTATGAATATGGATCCATATTTTCGGACAGCCCCCATATAAGGATAACCCCCATTTTCCATATTTTGGGGGTTTTGATGGCACTTTTCGACTGAATTCGCTGAAATTTGGTACTCTGAGTTATCATTGGGTAGCAAATCGCCCTACAAAAAATTATATATAGGTCCATTTTTTCGGATAGCCCCCATATAACAGTACCCCTAATTTTTGGTATTTTGGGATTCTTTGGCGCGTTTTATAACTGAATTCGCTGAAATTTTGTACATTGGGTTCTTATTGGGTACCAAATTTATCCACTAATAATTATAAATATAAGTCCACTTTTTCTGGTAGTCCTCATATAACGGTACCCCTAAATTTTCGGTATTTTGGAGATTCTGATCATATTTTTCGACCGAATTGGCTGTAAATTATAAATTATAAATATTGGTCAATTTTTTTGGGGTTAGCCCCCATATAAGTATACCCCCCAGTTTTCGGTATTTTGGGGTTCTTGAACGCGTTTTTCAACGAAAATCTTGGTAATTTGGTTTTTCACCACTCTGTGGTACAGGGTATTATGTCTTTGTGCATATGTTTGTGACAGGCAAAAGGAAACGAGATAGACACATGGTTCCTTTTGAGAATCACTTTCTGAGTCGATTTATGCATGTAAATTGTAGACAAAGTACAGGTCGCATTTATAAGCCGAATTGCATGAAATTTGGCACAGGCCACTTATTTATCTCAAGGACGAACCCTGTTGAAATTGGGAAAAATCGGTTCAGATTTAGATATAGCTCCCATATATATTTTCGTCCGATTTAATGTAAACGGTCCCTATATACCTTCCGATTTGCACGAAATTTTGGTACAGCGTAATGAATTAAGTCTAGAATAATGTGTGCAAAGTTTCGTGAAAATCGGTTCAGATTTGGATATAGCTCCTATATATATTTTCGTCCGATTTAAGGTAAATGGTGTACCAAAGTCCCTATATTTCTTTCGATTTGCACGAAATGTGGCACAGCGTAATGAATTAGGTCTATAATGATGTGTGTTAAGTTTTGTGAAAATCGGTTCAGATTTAGATATAGCTCCCATATATATTTTCGTCCGATTTAATGTAAACTGTCCCTATATACCTTCCGATTTGCACGAAATTTGGTACAGTGTAATGAATTAGGTCTAGAATAATTTGTGCAAAGTTTCGTGAAAATCGGTTCAGATTTGGATATAGCTCCTATATATATTTTCGTCCGATTTAAGGTAAATGGTGTACCAAAGTCCCTATATTTCTTTCGATTTGCACGAAATTTGGTACAGCGTAATGAATTAGGTATAGAATAATGTGTGCAAAGTTTCGTGAAAATCGGTTCAGATTTGGATATAGGTCCCATATATTTTTTCGGCCGATTTAAGGTAAATGGAGTACAGAAGTCCCTATATACCTTCCGATTTGCACGAAATTTGGTACAGCGTAATAAATTAGGTCTAGAATAATGTGTGCAAAGTTTCGTGAAAATCGGTTCAGATTTGGATATAACTCCTATATATATTTTCGTCCGATTTAAGGTAAATGGTGTATCAAAGTCCCTATATTTCTTTCGATTTGCACGAAATGTGGCACAGCGTAATGAATTAGGTCTATAATGATGTGTGCTAAGTTTTGTGAAAATCGGTTCAGATTTAGATATAGCTCCCATATATATTTTCGTCCGCTTTGAGGTAAATGGTGTACCAAAGTACCTATATATCTTTCGATTTGCACGAAATTTGGCATAGCTTACTGAATAAAGTCAAGAATGATGTGTGCAAAGTTTCGTGAAAATCAGTTCAGATTTAGATAAAGCTCACATATATATCTTGGTCCGATTTAAGGTAAATTGTGTACCAAAGTCCCTGTACATCTTTCGATTTGCACGAAATTTTGCATAGCGTACTGCATAAAGTCTAGAATGATGTGTGCAAAGTTTCGTGAAAATCGGTTTATATTTAGATATAGCTCCCATATATATTTTCATCCGATTTAAAGTAATTGGTGCATCAAAGACCCTATATATCTTTCGATTTGCAAGAAATTTGGCATAGCGTTCTTAATTAAGTCTAGAATGATGTGTGTAAAGTTTCGTGAAAATCGGTTTAGATTTAGATATAGCTCCCATATATATTTTCATCCGATTTAAAGTAATTGGTGCATCAAGGACCCTATATATCTTTCGATTTGCACGAAATTTGGCATAGCGTATTGAATTGCGTCTATAATAATGTGTGCTAAGTTTCATGGAAATCGGTTCAGATTTAGATAAAACTCCCATATATATTATCGCCCGATTTTAGGTAAATGGTGCACCAAAGTCCCTGGAGATCTTTTCATTTGCACGAATTTTGGCATAGCGTACTGAATTAAGTCTAGAATGATGTGTGCAAAATTTCGTAGAAATCGGTTCAGATTTACATATAGCTCCCGTATATATATTCATCCGATTTTACGTAATTGGTGCACCAAAGTCCATATATAAATCTTTCGATTTGCACGAATTTTGGTATAGGGTACTGAATTAAGTCTAGAATGATGTTGCTAAGCATCGTGAAAAGATCCATAGCTAGGCCGCGAAGTCTGTTAGGATATATATGTAGAATATACCAAAAATGGTATAATAGTCGGCCCAGTCCGACTTTACTACTTTCCTTACTGGTTAAATATTGAAAATGTTCTAATCATTTGTATAAAATATAACATACCGTTCGTCTACAAAGCTCGACTATAAAGACGCCCTTTTTCTTTTCCATAAAACCTATCTGAAGGAAGGTTTCTGTAAACACATGGTATTCGGTTCGCCTGTAAAGACTACATTCAGCTTGTCTATATACACTTCTTGAGCCATAGCTCGACTATTAGCTTTAGACTCTCTCCTTGACTTTCAGCTCTCCTATAAAGGCCCGCTTTCAGAGCTTTAAAGACTACCCGAGGTTCAGCTCGTCTATAAAGACTCCCTGAGCTTCAGGTCGGCTATAATGACTCCCTGAGCTTCAGCTCGTCTATAAAGACTCCCTGAGCTTCAGCTCGTCTATAAAGACATCCTGGGACTTCTTGCACCACCTTTATTTACTTGTTGTTTTACGAGACGCATTTTATTTTCCTTCTCCGTCGTCCGAAGTACGCGCCCTGCAGAGGTTACAGCTAATATATAATAGTTGACACAAATGCGTCATAAATTAAAAGTTTTATCAACAAATCATACAAATTTCACAATAAACAAATACATACACAGATATTTTCTTTAGAGAAAAAAAAAGAAACACAAGGAAGTTTTCAAATAAAACTTTGCTCTTGACATTGGCATTAGCAATGTGACCTTGGAAATGGGAAACACAGAAGAAAGTTTATTAAGTTTAACAATTAAAATTTGCTGTGTATGTATTTGTATGTGTGTGTAGGATATTCCGAGTTTCCATAAAAACGAATGTTATGTATGACAGAAATTTATATCTACGTCATTAATTTGCACCTACATACATACAGCCGATTGAGAGTTTAGAGAATCCCTAAAAGATCGCAACTAATAAACATTTATTAACCCTCAAAGGTTTTGTAATAGTTACAATGGAATCGATTCAAAGGAGAGATTTTAAAATGCGTGGATTTAAAAAAAAAACTTTTTCCATGAGCTCCAAATATCGTGGATTTTTTAAATTATTTTTTTCAAATACCAATACAAGGCGTGGATTTTTTAAATAATTTTTTTCAAGTACCAATACAAGGCGTGGATTTTTTAAATAATTTTTTTTCGTGGACCAATACAAGGCGTGGAGTTTTTAAATAATTTTTTTCGAGGACCAATACAAGGCGTGGATTTTTTAAATAATTTTTTTCGAGGACCAATACAAGGCGTGGATTTTTTAAATAATTTTTTTCGAGGACCAATACAAGGCGTGGATTTTTTAAATAATTTTTTTCGAGGACCAATACAAGGCGTGGATTTTTTAAATAATTTTTTTCGAGGACCAATACAAGGCGTGGATTTTTTAAATAATTTTTTTCGAGGTCCAATACAAGGCGTGGATTTTTTAAATAATTTTTTTCGAGGTCCAATACAAGGCGTGGATTTTTTAAATAATTTTTTTCGAGGACCAATACAAGGCGTGGATTTTTTAAATAATTTTTTTCGAGGACCAATACAAGGCGTGGATTTTTTAAATAATTTTTTCGAGGACAAATACAAGGCGTGGATTTTTTAAATAATTTATTTTCAAGAGCCAACCATAGGCGTGGATTCTTTAAATAATTTTTTTCAAGTACCAATACATGGCGTGGATTATTTAAATAATTTTTCTGAGGACCAATACAAGGCGTGGATTATTTAATTAATTTTTTTCAAATACCAATATAAGGCGTGGATTATTTAATTAATTTTTTTCAAATACCAATATAAGGCGTGGAGTTTTTAAATAATTTTTTTGGAGGACCAATACAAAGCGTGGAGTTTTTAAATATTTTTTTGGAGGACCAATACAAGGCGTGGATTTTTTAAATAATTTTTTTCGAGGACCAATACAAGGCGTGGATTTTTTAAATAATTTTTTTCGAGGACCAATACAAGGCGTGGATTTTTTAAATAATTTTTTTCGAGGACCAATACAAGGCGTGGATTTTTTAAATAATTTTTTTCGAGGACCAATACAAGGCGTGGATTTTTTAAATAATTTTTTTCGAGGACCAATACAAGGCGTGGATTTTTTAAATAATTTTTTTCGAGGACCAATACAAGGCGTGGATTTTTTAAATAATTTTTTTCGAGGACCAATACAAGGCGTGGATTTTTTAAATAATTTTTTTCGAGGACCAATACAAGGCGTGGATTTTTTAAATAATTTTTTTCGAGGACCAATACAAGGCGTGGATTTTTTAAATAATTTTTTTCGAGGACCAATACAAGGCGTGGATTTTTTAAATAATTTTTTTCGAGGACCAATACAAGGCGTGGATTTTTTAAATAATTTTTTTCGAGGACCAATACAAGGCGTGGATTTTTTAAATAATTTTTTTCGAGGACCAATACAAGGCGTGGATTTTTTAAATAATTTTTTTCGAGGACCAATACAAGGCGTGGATTTTTTAAATAATTTTTTTCGAGGACCAATACAAGGCGTGGATTTTTTAAATAATTTTTTTCGAGGACCAATACAAGGCGTGGATTTTTTAAATAATTTTTTTCGAGGACCAATACAAGGCGTGGATTTTTTAAATAATTTTTTTCGAGGACCAATACAAGGCGTGGATTTTTTAAATAATTTTTTTCGAGGACCAATACAAGGCGTGGATTTTTTAAATAATTTTTTTCGAGGACCAATACAAGGCGTGGATTTTTTAAATAATTTTTTTCGAGGACCAATACAAGGCGTGGATTTTTTAAATAATTTTTTTCGAGGACCAATACAAGGCGTGGATTTTTTAAATAATTTTTTTCGAGGACCAATACAAGGCGTGGATTTTTTAAATAATTTTTTTTTCAAGATCCTATAGAGGGGACGTGGATTTTTAAATAATTTTTTTCAAGATCCTGTAGAGGGGACTTGGGTTTTTAAATAATTTTTTTCAAGATCCTGTAGAGGGGATAATTTTTTTCGAGGACCAATACAAGGCGTGGATTTTTAAATAATTTTTTTTTTCAAGATCCTATAGAGGGGACGTGGATTTTTATATAATTTTTTTCAAGATCCTATAGAGGGGACGTGGATTTTTAAATATTTTTTTCAAGATCCTATAGAGGGGACGTGGATTTTTAAATATTTTTTTCAAGGTCTACCAAAGGCGAGGATTTCTTAAATAATTTTTGTCAAGGTCTACCAAAGGCGAGGATTTCTTAAATAATTTTTTTAATGACCTACTGTGTTTTTCAATAAATCCCATAGACGTGGAGGAACATAAATTTAAATTAGTTTTTAGTTATGAACATATTTTTTTATTTTATAAAATTGTATTCCTTTCCCTCGTTTCTCATGCATTCCCCTTTAAATTCCAGCATGATCCTTAATCCAATCCCTTACATAAGCAACCCTCGAATAAATACCCGGATAATTAGGCCGAGCACAACCATAACCCCATGATACGACACCAATTAAAATACCATCATCTGTGACCAATGGTCCACCCGAATCACCCTGACATGCATCCTTACCACCCTCAGCGTAGCCGGCACACAACATACGTTCCGTCACCCCACCAAATATGCCATATTTTCTCGAACAATCCTTTTGATTAAATATTGGAACCTTCGTTTGACGCAGCAACTGTTCCCAATCGGTCTTATTCTTCGTGTTACCCCATCCCGTCACCAAACACATAGTACCATCCACAAAGTCCTCCTTCAGCTTGGGTAACTCTACAATTTGTTTCGTCTCATCAAATTCAATTTCTCGGGATAATTTGATCAAAGAATAATCGTAGTCGACGTTGCGAATGCTGAACTTCTCGTGTTGTACCATTTCGACAACATCGAAGAGATCACCATCCTTGTCGGTATCGGTGCTGCCCAAACGCACCTTAAGGTCGGAGGCAATGCGTCCACTGAAAATAGGGGATTATTTTAAAATACTTCCTCGCCAATTTTTCTTTTTTACTTACTAGGTACAATGGGCCGCTGTCAGTATCCATTCCTTCGATATAATGGAACCACCACAAATGTGCATTGATCGGGTTTGCAGCGATATCTGATAGGGAGCATCGGTAATGTTTATCACCTGGCCACCAACAATGCGACCATCTGGCACTGGCTTAATGGGAAATTCACCTCCTTTGATGGTAATAAGTTCATCCGAAGGCTCGAGAGATCTGCCCTCCCTCACAATCAAGGCCCAACAGAAAATAATTAAAATTCCGAATCGAAACATTTTTGACTTCAACTCCTTTCGACTTGCAAGACGATGGTAAAATGTGTTCGGAATGCAAGTTGCAATGAGTTTTTATAGCCAATTTCCGAACATGACCTACATCGGAAAATAATGAAATTTGGACCATTTCGAGCCGTGTTCGAATGCAATGAAATTTTATTGCGGTTAATTATTATCTTCAATAATTTATTGCAAATATTGAATCTATGGGGGTGTCTTATTTTATGTTGGCAACGTGGTAGTATGAAAATGAACGGAACACTTTCAAAGGCCAAACAAGGCGTGGATTTTTAAAGAAGAATTTTTTCAAAGGCCAAACAAGGCGTGGATTTTTTAAAGAAGAATTTTTTCAAAGGCCAAACAAGGCGTGGATTTTTTAAAGAGGAATTTTTCCAAAAGCCAAACAAGGCGTGGATTTTTTAAAGAAGATTTTTTTCAAAGGCCAAACAAGGCGTGGATTTTTTAAAGTAGAATTTTTCAAAGGCCAAACAAGGCGTGGATTTTTTAAAGAAGAATTTTTTCAAAGGCCAAACAAGGCGTGGATTTTTTAAAGAAGAATTTTTTCAAAGGCCAAACAAGGCGTGGATTTTTTAAAAAAGAATTTTTTCAAAGGCCATACAAGGCGTGGATTTTTTAAAGAAGATTTTTTTCAAAGGCCAAAAAAGGCGTGGATTTTTTAAAGGAGAATTTTTTCAAAGGCCAAACGCGGCGTGGATTTTTTAAAGAAGATTTTTTTCAAAGGCCAAAAAAGGCGTGGATTTTTTAAAGGAGAATTTTTTCAAAGGCCAAACGCGGCGTGGATTTTTTAAAGGAGAATTTTTTCAAAGGCCAAACAAGGCGTGGATTTTTTAAAAAAGAATTTTTTCAAAGGCCAAACAAGGCGTGGATTTTTTAAAGGAGAATTTTTTCAAAGGCCAAACAAGGCGTGGATTTTTTAAAGGAGAATTTTTTCAAAGGCCAAACAAGGCGTGGATTTTTAAAGGAGAATTTTTTCAAAGGCCAAACAAGGCGTGGATTTTTTAAAGAAGAATTTTGCAAAGGCCAAACAAGGCGTGGATTTTTAAAGAAGAATTTTTCAAAGGCCAAACAAGGCGTGGATTTTTTAAAGAAGAAATTTTCAAAGGCCAAACAAGGCGTGAATTTTTTAAAGAAGAATTTTTCAAAGGCCAAACAAGGCGTGGATTTTTAAAGAAGAAATTTTCAAAGGCCTAACAAGGCGTGGATTTTTAAAGAAGAAATTTTCAAAGGCCTAACAAGGCGTGGATTTTTAAAGAAGAATTTTTCAAAGGCCAAACAAGGCGTGGATTTTTAAAGAAGAATTTTTCAAAGGCCAAACAAGGCGTGGATTTTTTAAAGAAGAATTTTTCAAAGGCCAAACAAGGCGTGGATTTTTTAAAGAAGAATTTTTCAAAGGCCAAACAAGGCGTGGATTTTTAAAGAAGAATTTTTCAAAGGCCAAACAAGGCGTGGATTTTTAAAGAAGAATTTTTCAAAGGCCAAACAAGGCGTGGATTTTTAAAGAAGAATTTTTCAAAGGCCAAACAAGGCGTGGATTTTTGGAGGATTCTTGGAGAATTTTTCAAAGGCCAAACAAGGCGTGGATTTTTGGAGGATTCTTGGAGAATTTTTCAAAGGCCAAACAAGGCGTGGATTTTTAAAGAAGAATTTTTTAAAGGCCAAACAAGGCGTGGATTTTTAAAGAAGAATTTTTAAAGGCCAAACAAGGCGAAGATTTTTGGAGGATTCTTGGAGAATTTTTCAAAGGCCAAACAAAGCGTGGATTTTTGGAGGATTCGTGGAAAATTGTTCAAAGGCCAAAAAGCCGTGAATTTTTGGAGGATTCGTGGAGAATTTTTCAAAGGCCAAAAAGCCGTGAATTTTTGGAGGATTCGTGGAGAATTTTTCAAAATAATAAACAAGCTCTTGAAATGCGTAGATTTTTTTTAAATCTAAATCTAGAATATCTTGTATTTTTATTTTCATATTTACTAATATTATTTATTTTGTTATTAACAATCCAATTAAATCACTTTTGAAGTATTCGACACTTACATGTGTCAGAAGACATTATGCGATCGTTTCATGTTGCCGGAAAAGAAAAATGTTGGGAATGTGTGTCAAGTACCCTGAAGCCTAGTGCAGGTGGCCCATAAAAATTGTGCCAATTAAAGTTTAAAGTCAATATGAAGAAGAGCGACAAGAAATGCTGGTGATAAAGACAAGAAACCCCTTTTGCCAGCTGGCCACAATGGGTGGTCGGTTGTCTTTGGATAATAAGGAGTGATAGTGTCGCACTAGGTATCTAGAGATAAGGGAGCCAAGTCACACTCCTATTAACTATAAAAATTGACTGAAATCCAATGTTGTAACAACAGTTCCGTTCTATTCGTTTCGTAGTAAACTGAGACGCAAAAACGAAAAATGACCAAAATATTTGTATTGGCATTTAGCCTCTGCCTGGTTGGCGTTTTGGTTAGGGAGACCCAAGGAAGAGGTTGTTTGATACCCAAAACAACCAGAAATCAAAGATCTCTTCAACAGGATGAGGATATAATTCCCATACCCCGTTTGGATGGCCGCATAGTTGGTGGACATAAGGTCAATATTACCGATGCTCCTCATCAGGTTTCTCTGCAGACTTCATCACATTTTTGTGGTGGTTCGATTATCTCCAAGCAATGGATTTTAACCGCGGCTCATTGCACAGAGTAAGTTACACAGAGAAGCGCTAAGAAACCAATATGTTATCCATTTTCTATAATTTCAGAGGCCGTACCGCTGAACGTCTTAAGGTACGCATTGGCAGCTCGGAATACTCCAAGGGAGGTGAACTCATACAGGTGGCAGAAATAGTACAACATAAAAAATTCAACTACTCGAATGTGGACTATGATTATTCGCTGCTGAAATTGTCGCGAGAAATTGAATTCGATGATACAAAGCAAGCTGTGAAATTACCCGAAACAAAAGATATGGAAATGGATGGAACCATGTGTTTCGTTACCGGTTGGGGTAACACCCAAAATGCTACCGAATCTCGTGATTGGTTACGTTTAGCTGAAGTTCCGATATTTAATCAGGAACAATGTTCAGATAAATATAGGAAATTTGGTGGTGTTACCGAACGCATGATATGCGCCGGTTACATTGAAGGTGGTAAGGATGCCTGCCAGGGCGATTCAGGTGGTCCATTGGTTACGGAGGATGGTGTCTTGGTTGGTGTTGTCTCCTGGGGTTATGGTTGTGCTCGTCCCGATTTTCCTGGCATCTATTCGAGAGTGTCATATGTTCGTGATTGGATTCGTACAAATAGTGGGGTTTAGATGAATTGTTGGAATTTAAATAATCATTTGAAATAAAATATAATTACAAATAAATTAAATTTTAATTTTATTATTTTTGAAAAATTCTACTTTAAAAAATCCCCGCCTTGTTTGGCCTTTGAAAAAATCTTCTTTAAAAAATCCACGCCTTGTTAGGCCTTTAAAAATGTTTTTTTAAAAAATCCACGCCTTGTTTGGCCTTTGAAAAAATTCTTCTTTAAAAAATCCACGCCTTGTTTGGCCTTTGAAAAAATCTTCTTTAAAAAAAAATCCACGCCTTGTTAGGCCTTTAAAAAATTCTTCTCTAAAAAATCCACGCCTTGTTTGGCCTTTGAAAAAATCTTCTTTAAAAAAAATCCACGCCTTGTTTGGCCTTTGAAAAAATCTTCTTTAAAAAAAATCCACGCCTTGTTAGGCCTTTAAAAAATTCTTCTCTAAAAAATCCACGCCTTGTTTGGCCTTTGAAAAAATTCTTCTCTAAAAAATCCACGCCTTGTTTGGCCTTTGAAAAATTCTACTTTAAAAAATCCACGCCTTGTTTGGCCTTTGAAAACTTCTACTTTAAAAAATCCACGCCTTGTTTGGCCTTTGAAAACTTCTACTTTAAAAAATCCACGCCTTGTTTGGCCTTTGAAAAAATCTTCTTTAAAAAAAAATCCACGCCTTGTTAGGCCTTTAAAAAATTCTTCTCTAAAAAATCCACGCCTTGTTTGGCCTTTGAAAAAATTCTTCTTTAAAAAATCCACGCCTTGTTAGGCATTTGAAAAATTCTACTTTAAAAAATCCACGCCTTGTTAGGCATTTGAAAAATTCTACTTTAAAAAATCCACGCCTTGTTTGGCCTTTGAAAAAATTCTTCTTTACAAATCCACGCCTTGTTTGGCCTTTGAAAAAATTGTTCTTTAAAAAATCCACGCCTTGTCAGGCCTTTGAAAAAAATCTTCTTTAAAAAATCCACGCCTTGTCAGGCCGTTGAAAAAAATCTTCTTTAAAAAATCCACGCCTTGTCAGGCCGTTGAAAAAAATCTTCTTTAAAAAATCCACGCCTTGTCAGGCCGTTGAAAAATTCTACTTTAAAAAATCCACGCCTTGTCAGGCCTTTGAAAAATTCTACTTTAAAAAATCCACGCCTTGTCAGGCCTTTGAAAAATTCTACTTTAAAAAATCCACGCCTTGTTAGGCCTTTGAAAAATTCTAATTTAAAAAAATCCACGCCTTGATTGGCCTTTGAAAAATGCTACTTTAAAAAATCTACGCCTTGTTAGGCCTTTGAAAAATTCTTCTTTAAAAAATCCACGCCTTGTTGGCCTTTGAAAAATTCTACTTTAAAAAATCCACGCCTTGTTTGGCCTTTGAAAAATTGTACTTTGAAAAATCCACGCCTTGTTTGGCCTTTGAAAAATTGTACTTTAAAAAATCCACGCCTTGTTTGGCCTTTGAAAATTGTACTTTAAAAAATCCACGCCTTGTTTGGCCTTTGAAAAATTCTACTTTAAAAAATCCACGCCTTGATTGGCCTTTGAAAAGTTCTCCTTTAAAAAATCCACGCCTTGTTTGGCCTTTGAAAAATTCTACTTAAAAAATCCACGCCTTGTTTGGGCCTTTGAAAAATTCTACTTTAAAAAATCCACGCCTGTTTGGCCTTTGAAAATTGTACTTTAAAAAATCCACGCCTTGTTTGGCCTTTGAAAAATTCTACTTTAAAAAATCCACGCCTTGATTGGCCTTTGAAAAGTTCTCCTTTAAAAAATCCACGCCTTGTTTGGCCTTTGAAAAATTCTACTTAAAAAATCCACGCCTTGTTTGGGCCTTTGAAAAATTCTACTTTAAAAAATCCACGCCTTGTTTGGCCTTTGAAAAAATCTTCTTTAAAAAAAAATCCACGCCTTGTTAGGCCTTTAAAAAATTCTTCTCTAAAAAATCCACGCCTTGTTTGGCCTTTGAAAAAATTCTTCTTTAAAAAATCCACGCCTTGTTAGGCATTTGAAAAATTCTACTTTAAAAAATCCACGCCTTGTTAGGCATTTGAAAAATTCTACTTTAAAAAATCCACGCCTTGTTTGGCCTTTGAAAAAATTCTTCTTTACAAATCCACGCCTTGTTTGGCCTTTGAAAAAATTCTTCTTTACAAATCCACGCCTTGTTTGGCCTTTGAAAAAATTGTTCTTTAAAAAATCCACGCCTTGTCAGGCCTTTGAAAAAAATCTTCTTTAAAAAATCCACGCCTTGTCAGGCCGTTGAAAAAAATCTTCTTTAAAAAATCCACGCCTTGTCAGGCCGTTGAAAAATTCTACTTTAAAAAATCCACGCCTTGTCAGGCCTTTGAAAAATTCTACTTTAAAAAATCCACGCCTTGTCAGGCCTTTGAAAAATTCTAATTTAAAAAAATCCACGCCTTGATTGGCCTTTGAAAAATGCTACTTTAAAAAATCTACGCCTTGTTAGGCCTTTGAAAAATTCTTCTTTAAAAAATCTACGCCTTGTTAGGCCTTTGAAAAATTCTTCTTTAAAAAATCCACGCCTTGTTGGCCTTTGAAAAATTCTACTTTAAAAAATCCACGCCTTGTTTGGCCTTTGAAAAATTGTACTTTGAAAAATCCACGCCTTGTTTGGCCTTTGAAAAATTGTACTTTAAAAAATCCACGCCTTGTTTGGCCTTTGAAAATTGTACTTTAAAAAATCCACGCCTTGTTTGGCCTTTGAAAAATTCTACTTTAAAAAATCCACGCCTTGATTGGCCTTTGAAAAGTTCTCCTTTAAAAAATCCACGCCTTGTTTGGCCTTTGAAAAATTCTACTTAAAAAATCCACGCCTTGTTTGGGCCTTTGAAAAATTCTACTTTAAAAAATCCACGCCTGTTTGGCCTTTGAAAAGTTCTCCTTTAAAAAATCCACGCCTTGTTTGGCCTTTGAAAAATTCTACTTTAAACTAACTTCTGTAATCATTGTCTTAATAAAAATTCAATTTATTTTCTCTTCAAAATCTTTTTATTTTTCTAACATATTCTGTGCTTTAAACACCACTATTGGTACGAATCCAATCACGAACATAGGAGACCCTGGAATAAATTCCAGGAAAATCGGGACGAGCACAACCATAACCCCATGACACCACACCAACCAGGACACCATCCTCTGTCACCAATGGACCACCTGAATCACCCTGACAGGCATCCTTACCTCCTTCAGTGTATCCTGCACATATCATACGTTCCGTTACACCACCAAATTTCTTGTATTTAGCTGAACATTCCTCTTGATTGAAAATCGGTACTTCAGCTTGACGCAACCAGGTACGAGATTCCATAGAATTTTGTGTATTACCCCAGCCGGTAACCATACAATTGTCACCATCCTTGGCATCATCCTTGGTTTCGGGTAGCTTGACCGGTTGTTTTGTTTCATCGAATTCAATTTCACGTGACAATTTCAATAGGGAATAATCATAGTCCACATTGGAGTAGTTGAATTTTTCATGTTGAACAATTTCCGCCACATCGATTAGTTCACCGCCCTTGGCAGATTCGGAAGTGCCCAGGCGTACCTTCATACGGTTGGCAGTTTTGCCACTGTAATTGAGAGGAATTATTATTTTCGGTTCTATAAAAATGTGTTCCAAAACTTACTAAGTACAGTGGGCCGCAGTTAGGATCCATTGCTTGGAAATAATCGAACCTCCACAAATGTGTGCCGAAGTTTGCAAAGAGATTTGATGCGGAGCATCGGTAATATTGATTTTATGTCCTCCCACAATGCGACCATCCAAACGAGGCGATCCTTCCACATTCATCTCCTCCAAAAATCTACCCTGGGCTGCAAAGGCGTGGATTTTTAAAAGAATATTTTTCACTTCTGTGTCGCGTGGATTTTTAAAAGAATATTTTTCATTGCCAAAACTTCCCAATCACCCGCGTGGTTTAAATGTGAAGAATATTTTTTCAAGGCTTCCCAAGGCGTGGATTTTTAAAAGAATATTTTTTCAAGGCTTCCCAAGGCGTAGATTTTTTAAAAGAATATTTCTTCAAGGCTTCCCAAGGCGTGGATTTTTAAAAGAATATTTTTCTCAAGGCTTCCCAAGGCGTGGATTTTTAAAAGAATATTTTTCTCAAGGCTTCCCAAGGCGTGGATTTTTAAAAGAATATTTTTCTCAAGGCTTCCCAAGGCGTGGATTTTTAAAAGAATATTTTTCTCAAGGCTTCCCAAGGCGTGGATTTTTAAAAGAATATTTTTCTCAAGGCTTCCCAAGGCGTGGATTTTTAAAAGAATATTTTTCTCAAGGCTTCCCAAGGCGTGGATTTTTAAAAGAATATTTTTCTCAAGGCTTCCCAAGGCGTGGATTTTTAAAAGAATATTTTTCTCAAGGCTTCCCAAGGCGTGGATTTTTAAAAGAATATTTTTCTCAAGGCTTCCCAAGGCGTGGATTTTTAAAAGAATATTTTTCTCAAGGCTTCCCAAGGCGTGGATTTTTAAAAGAATATTTTTCTCAAGGCTTCCCAAGGCGTGGATTTTTAAAAGAATATTTTTCTCAAGGCTTCCCAAGGCGTGGATTTTTAAAAGAATATTTTTCTCAAGGCTTCCCAAGGCGTGGATTTTTAAAAGAATATTTTTCTCAAGGCTTCCCAAGGCGTGGATTTTTAAAAGAATATTTTTCTCAAGGCTTCCCAAGGCTTGTTTTAAAAGAATATTTTTCTCAAGGCTTCCCAAGGCGTGGATTTTTAAAAGAATATTTTTCTCAAGGCTTCCCAAGGCGTGGATTTTTAAAAGAATATTTTTCTCAAGGCTTCCCAATGCGTGGATTTTTAAAAGAATATTTTTCTCAAGGCTTCCCAAGGCGTGGATTTTTAAAAGAATATTTTTCTCAAGGCTTCCCAAGGCGTGGATTTTTAAAAGAATATTTTTCTCAAGGCTTCCCAAGGCGTGGATTTTTAAAAGAATATTTTTCTCAAGGAATATTTTTCTCAAGGCTTCCCAAGGCGTGGATTTTTAAAAGAATATTTTTTTCAAGGCCTCCCAAGGCGTGGATTTTTAAAAGAATGTTTTTTCAAGGCTTCCAAAGGCGTGGATTTTTTAAAAATATTTTTCCAAGGCTTCCCAAGGCGTGGATTTTTAAAAGAATATTTTTCTCAAGGCTTCCCAAGGCGTGGATTTTTAAAAGAATATTTTTCTCAAGGCTTCCCAAGGCGTGGATTTTTAAAAGAATATTTTTCTCAAGGCTTCCCAAGGCGTGGATTTTTAAAAGAATATTTTTCTCAAGGCTTCCCAAGGCGTGGATTTTTAAAAGAATATTTTTCTCAAGGCTTCCCAAGGCGTGGATTCTTAAAAGAATATTTTTCTCAAGGCTTCCCAAGGCGTGGATTCTTAAAAGAATATTTTTCTCAAGGCTTCCCAAGGCGTGGATTTTTGGAGGATCAATTCGGAGAAGGAACACCTCGATTGGATGGTCGCATTGTGGGAGGACATAAAATCAATATTACCGATGCACCACATCAGATATCCTTGCAGACTTCGTCGCACATTTGCGGAGGTTCCATCATATCCAAACAATGGATTTTAACTGCGGCCCATTGTACTTAGTAAGTTAAAACAAAAATAATTTTAGAATCGAATATAATTTTTAATTTTTTTTTGTCAGTGGTAAAACTGCTGATCGCCTTAAGGTTCGCCTGGGTACCTCCGAATATGCCAAGGGTGGCGAACTAATCGATGTTGCGGAAATTGTTCAACATGAAAAATTCAATACCGCGAATGTGGACTATGATTATTCATTGTTGAAATTGTCGCATGAAATTGAATTCGATGAAACGAAACAACCCGCCAAACTACCCGAAACTAAGGAAATAGTCAAGGATGGTGATAAGTGTTATGTTACCGGATGGGGTAATACACAAAATATTTTGGAATCTCGTGCCTGGTTACGTCAGACGGAAGTTCCCATATTCAGTCAAGAGGAATGTTCACATAAATATGAGAAATTTGGTGGTGTTACGGAACGTATGATTTGCGCGGGGTACATTCAGGGTGGTAAAGATGCCTGTCAGGGTGATTCAGGTGGTCCATTGGTGACAGAGGATGGTGTCCTGGTTGGTGTGGTGTCGTGGGGTTATGGTTGTGCTCGTCCCGATTATCCTGGTATTTATTCGAGAGTGTCCTATGTTCGTGATTGGATTCGCACTAATAGTGGAGTTTAAATGAAGATTTTGAGAAATAAATATCTGGAAAATATAATTCATTTACCTTTTTTAATCTACGCCTTGGGCAGCCTTAAGAAAAATATTATTTTAAAAATCTACGCCTTGGGAAGCCGTAAGAAAAATATTCGTTTAAAAATCTACGACTTGGTTGGCCTTGAGAAAAATATTCTTTCTTGTTGAGCCTTGGAAAAAATCTTCTTTTAAAAATCAACGACTTCTGTAGCTTTGGGAAAAATCTTCTTTTAAAAATCTACGACTTCTGTAGCTTTGGGAAAAATCTTCTTTTAAAAATCTACGACTTATGTAGATCTACGCCTTGTTGAGCCTTGAGAAAAATATTCTTTTAAAAATCTACGCCTTGTTGAGTCTTGAGAAAAATATTCTTTTAAAAATCTACGCCTTGTTGAGTCTTGAGAAAAATATTCTTTTAAAAATCTACGCCTTGTTGAGAAAAATATTCTTTTAAAAATCTACGCCTTGTTGAGAAAAATATTCTTTTAAAAATCTACGCCTTGTTGAGAAAAATATTCTTTTAAAAATCTACGCCTTGTTGAGAAAAATATTCTTTTAAAAATCTACGCCTTGTTGAGAAAAATATTCTTTTAAAAATCTACGCCTTGTTGAGAAAAATATTCTTTTAAAAATCTACGCCTTGTTGAGAAAAATATTCTTTTAAAAATCTACGCCTTGTTGAGAAAAATATTCTTTTAAAAATCTACGCCTTGTTTGGTCCTTTAAAAAAAATTCTTTTAAAAATCTACGCCTTGTTTGGTCCTTTAAAAAAAAATTCTTTTAAAAATCTACGCCTTGTGGATCCTCGAAAAAAATATTCTTTTAAAAATCTACGCCTTGTTGAGAAAAATATTCTTTTAAAAATCTACGCCTTGTTGAGAAAAATATTCTTTTAAAAATCTACGAGAAAAAATATTCTTTTAAAAATCTACGCCTTGTTGAGCCTTGAGAAAAATATTCTTTTAAAAATCTACGCCTTGTTGAGCCTTGAGAAAAATATTCTTTTAAAAATCTACGCCTTGTTGAGCCTTGAGAAAAATATTCTTTTAAAAATCTACGCCTTGTTGAGCCTTGAGAAAAATATTCTTTTAAAAATCTACGCCTTGTTGAGCCTTGAGAAAAATATTCTTTTAAAAATCTACGCCTTGTTGAGCCTTGGGAAAAATAAAAATCTACGCCTTGTTGAGCCTTTAAAAATCTACGCCTTGGAAGCCTTGTTGTTGAAGCCTTGAGAAAAATATTCTTTAAAAATCTACGCCTTGTTGAGCCTTGGGAAAAGTAAAGTATTGAGCCTTGGGAAAAGTATTCTTTAAAAATCTACGCCTTGGGAAGCCTTGTTGAGCCTTGAGAAAAATATTCTTTTAAAAATCTACGCCTTGTTGAGCCTTGAGAAAAATATTCTTTTAAAAATATACGCCTTGTTGAGCCTTGAGAAAAATATTCTTTTAAAAATCTTCGCCTTGTTGAGCCTTGAGAAAAATATTATCTTAAAAATCTACGCCTTGTTGAGCCTTGAGAAAAATATTCTTCTAAAAATCTACGCCTTGTTGAGCCTTGAGAAAAATATTCTTTTAAAAATCTACGCCTTGGGAAGCATAGTTGAGCCTGGAGAAAAATATTATTTTAAAAAATTACGCCTTGGGAAGCATTGTTGAGCCTTGAGAAAAATATATTTTTTTAATCTAGTTCAAATTTAAAGTAATTTTATTTATCCATTCAATTCTTTTATTTTTCAAAATAACATCTGATTTAAACCCCGCTATTGGTGCGAATCCAATCACGAACATAAGACACCCTCGAATAAATACCAGGATATTGTGGTCGGGCACAACCATAACCCCATGACACCACACCAACTAAGACACCATCCTCCGTTACCAGTGGACCACCTGAATCACCCTGACAGGCATCCTTACCACCTTCAGTATATCCAGCACAAATCATGCGTTCGGTAACGCCACCAAATCTCTGATATTTTTCCGAACATTCATCTTGATTGAAAATGGGAACTTCAGTTTGTCGCAACCAATTACGACGTTCGAATACATTTTTGGTACTACCCCATCCGGTAACCTTACAATTATCACCGTCCTTAACATCCTCTTTGGTTTCTGGTAGCTTGGCGGGTTGTTTCGTTTCATCGAATTCAATTTCTCGTGCCAATTTCAGCAACGAATAATCATAGTCCACATTGGAGGTATTAAATTTTTCATGTTGAACAATTTCTGCAACATCTATGAGTTCTCCGCCTCGTGCATATTCGGAGGTACCCAAGCGTACCTTGAGACGATCAGCAGTTTTACCACTGCAATATAAATTAAATATTTATTTTGTTTTTTTTTTTATATCTTCCAAACTTACTAAGTACAGTGGGCCGCGGTCAAAATCCACTGCTTCGAGATAATGGAACCACCACAAAAGTGCGAAGATGTTTGCAGTGATACTTGATGAGGTGCCTCTTTGATATTAATGCGATGACCACCAACAATGCGACCATCCAAACGTGGTATACCTTCAATATCCTTTTGCTCCAAAACTCTACCCCGGACACCCATTAGGGATAATACCGATAATGTTACCATAAACATGTTCATTGTGGAAATTATTTCTTTAGTTAGTTCTTTTCTTCAAATGTGGTGAATTGGAACTGTTGTTTTAACCCAAATCCGCAATGGAATTTATACAAATGATTCAATTTAATCGAATTCATGTTTCATTGCAGCTTAGGGGCATTATCTAACCTCATACAGATAAAAAATACCCGACTTTCATTGCAGTTCCGCTTGGCACCACCCGCATTTATTTACTTTCAATTTTTGTTGTATGTTTAGCAAATGCGATTGTTGCACCAATAGACCCTAACGGTACTTAACACAATAATTATCGAACCGCTCGATAATTGTGTCAAGTTTAGTGGGAAACTATCAAACACCATGAGAACTATAACCGGTAATTTCTTTCAATTAAAGGTTCTACTGAAAGAAGGCTATCAGATAGATTTTTAAAAGAATATTTTTCCCCAGGCTTCACAAGGCATGGATTTTTAAAAGAACATTTTTCTCAAGGCTCAACAAGGTGTAGATTTTTAAAAGAATATTTTTCTCATGGCTTCCCAAGGCGTAGATTTTTAAAAGAATATTTTTCTCATGGCTTCCCAAGGCGTAGATTTTTAAAAGAATATTTTTCTCATGGCTTCCCAAGGCGTAGATTTTTAAAAGAATATTTTTCTCATGGCTTCCCAAGGCGTAGATTTTTAAAAGAATATTTTCCTCAAGGCTTCCCAAGGCGTAGATTTTTAAAAGAATATTTTTCTCAAGGCTTCCCAAGGCGTAGATTTTTAAAAGAATATTTTTCTCATGGCTTCCCAAGGCGTAGATTTTTAAAAGAATATTTTTCTCATGGCTTCCCAAGGCTATCAAGGTGTAGATTTTTAAAAAAATATTTTTCTCGTGGCTTCCCAAGGCTATCAAGGCGTAGATTTTTAAAAGAATATTTATCTCGTGGCTTCCCAAGGCTATCAAGGCGTAGATTTTTAAAAGAATATTTTTTTTTATCAAGGCGTAGATTTTTAAAAGAATGGCTTCCCAAGGCTATCAAGGCGTAGATTTTTAAAAGAATATTTTTCTCGTGGCTTCCCAAGGCTATCAAGGCGTAGATTTTTAAAAGAATATTTTTCTCGTGGCTTCCCAAGGCTATCAAGGCGTAGATTTTTAAAAGAATATTTTTCTCGTGGCTTCCCAAGGCTATCAAGGCGTAGATTTTTAAAAGAATATTTTTCTCGTGGCTTCCCAAGGCTATCAAGGCGTAGATTTTTAAAAGAATATTTTTCTCGTGGCTTCCCAAGGCTATCAAGGCGTAGATTTTTAAAAGAATATTTTTCTTGGCTTCCCAAGGCTATCAAGGCGTAGATTTTTATTTTTCTCGTGGCTTCCCAAAAGAATTTTTATTTTTCTCGTGGCTTCCCAAGGCTATCAAGGCGTAGATTTTTAAAAGAATATTTTTCTCGTGGCTTCCCAAGGCTATCAAGGCGTAGATTTTTAAAAGAATATTTTTCTCGTGGCTTCCCAAGGCTATCAAGGCGTAGATTTTTAAAAGAATATTTTTCTCGTGGCTTCCCAAGGCTAT
Source organism: Musca vetustissima (assembly GCF_032173495.1). Classification (NCBI taxonomy): domain Eukaryota; kingdom Metazoa; phylum Arthropoda; class Insecta; order Diptera; family Muscidae; genus Musca; species Musca vetustissima. Next base: position 36,656 of record NW_026887936.1, on the reverse strand, counting down.
GTTCCCACGTTGATCTTTGAATGATTGAATAAAAAACATTCGTTCGTTGTTTCTTTAATTATTTTTTTATTTCGTTAACCAATTATGCTTTGCATACAGTTCCTGATTTTATTCTTCATATAAATAAAAGGAAAATAAATTGTAAGTAATGTTTAAAATAAAGTGTACCGTAAAAAACTCCATAGTTTACTCTACAACATAAATAAAGTGGCGGCCCACAGGTATGGAAGCACCACTTCCGTCTTCAATCAAAGTAATACTTTGTTTCTCAACATCGACCACCAGAGAGCCTTCAGTCAATAGAGATTTGCCAGTTTTGTAATCTTGGAATTCGGGCATTTTACGATGGCCCATAACAGGGTCATCATAACGCCAGATTTTCAAGGTTGATAAATCAGCTAAAATGGAAATGAAATACAATTAAAATTTAAAAAATGAAAAGAAAAAATGCTTGACTTACCCTTAAAGCCCAAAATCTTAGCCAGTTTTTCTTTCAATGTCTTTGTCGTTTCACCCTCTGAGACCACGGCATTTACTTGGAACAACCCTGACCTTTCAACGGGATTGGTAAAAACCACCGGTACATGTGGCGCCACGGTAAATGTTATAAACGGATTTCCAGGCCGTACTTCCTCGCGTGTCTTTTCAGGAGCGGCAGGATCATCGGTATATTTAATTTCCAAAGCCTCAATATCTAAGGTATTCTTCAAATAATCTAAATTGTCTAGAAGCACCTGTCGTTCATCGAATTCCAAAGAGACCGCCATGGCAGCCAAACCTTTACCACTTTCAACCTTTTCGCGGATCATCTGGGCGAATGGCATAACACGTTTCATATATTTCTTAAGGATTTCCTTTTGTCCCAAGGTAGTGGATATCAGTTTGTTATCCGGTAAGCAGTTGTTGTTGGCAGTGTAGAGTTCACGCATGGTATTCAATACACACGATTGCCATGGTGGATAGGTTTTGGCAACCCAGGCAACAGCACGATTGGGTTTAGCTGATGTTGGATCAACGGCCTTTTCTTTGCCACCCTTGCCCTTGACTTGCAGCAAGTTTTTCAAATTCAAACGGAATGCATGGGCAGCCTCCATAAGATATTCCGAGCACATAATGTCCGTCTCATTGATTGGACCAACTTCAGGCCAGCTGGCTAAGAGGATGGATTGCTTATTACCCAGCAAACCCCAAACATGTTCAGCAACATGAGGACAGATGGGAGCCATAAGCAATGCTTGACGGCGAATGAATTCGAAGACCAAATCGGCATGCATTCCTTGGGCCCCACACAATTCACGATACTTGTCACGGGTCAATTGCAATTCATAGAACCCGGAACGCAGGGCTTCCTTGAATAACATTTTCTTATAGAATTCATCCGTCTGTTGGGTCTTCAAATTCATTTCACTAATAAACACCTTGTCGTTGAAGGTGTGATGCGAATCTTTACGCATGGCAGGGCGGGCAGCAATCATCTCCTTTACCCATTCAATGAATGTGTAAAGACGCAAAATACCGGCATCAGCGGTAGCTTCAACAAAGTTGGCATCTTCAACACTATCACCAGCATCAGCCAAACACAGACGCATGCCATCAGCAGAAAACTTGTCCACAGCTTCGTGTAGAGTCAAAAAGTTACCATCGGACTTGGACATTTTTGCGGAGTTCAATAGTAAATGACCATTGACACGCACACCCTTGGGCCATTTGGTTTCATCCTTAGGCCACATGGCGGCATGATTGTACAGCATGAAAGTCAAATGGTTTTGTATCAAATCCTTGCCTGATACTCTCAAATCCATGGGGTACCAGTATTCAAATTCACGTCTCAAAATGTCCAGTTTTTCTTTTTGAATGCCACAGTTTTGGGGATAGGGAGTTTCCTTAAAGAAAATGTAATCCCACACAGCGGAGGTCATCTCCTCGGCCTTAATGCCCAAGGGGCTGGGTTTTTCACCACGGAAAGAACCACCTTGCAATAGATGGACCACGGTGTAGAAGGCCATGTAGATGGTGGAGTCGGACAAAGATTCAATCAACCACTGTTCATCCCAAGGCAATTTGGTACCCAAACCATAAGTACGCGAGCAAGCATATTCATGCAACCATCCAAGGCAGTGTTCGAAATTATTTCTAGCCTCTTCGTGGAATGTTTCCATTTGTGACAAAATTTTCTTAGCTTGTCCTTGCCACTCGGGTTCGCCATAATTCAAATACCATTGATTACACAGGGCGACTACACATTGATCACCCGAACGTGAAATAATGGTCTTCTCCGGTTCATAGTAGATATCAGCCTCTTTGGCGTTGACCAATTGCTTTTGCAAATCCTTTTTCACATCCTGTACCTTTTTGCCCTTGAAATCGCCCACCAACATTACGCCATCATAGAAACCTTTAAGGTAACACAATTCCTTGGCCTCTACCAATTTATCCTTGTCATTTTGAGATTGAATCTTGAATTTCTCATAGGCAAATTTTGCACACAAATTACCCAAAGTGGGGACCTCAATGATGGGGATGGGTTCATAGGGTACAACCATTTCATCGGTAAGACCATATTTCTGACGGAATGCCTCCTTCTTTTGTAAATCGAGCAAGGCGGCGTAATCGTCGGGAGAGTCCGAGGGGACAGAGGTAACAACACCGGTACCCTTATCTTCCTTAATGGATAACATGGGTAAAGTGTAGATTACTTTGTGGCTGGTCAAGGGGGAAGAGAGAGGAGTGCCAAGCAAATCTTGACCTGTCAATTCTAGAAGCTCTTCTACTTGACCTTCAACAGCGGTAAAGCCTTGGTAGGACATGTTGCGGGCAGCACGACGTGTGCTTACCCAAACTTCATCATTGCGTGTTGTCTTCCAGGCAATGTATTTGATATCGGGATGCAGCCAGCAATTGGTTTGACCATACATGGTTTCAGGTCTCAAGGTGGCAGCCACCAAGTAAACGGGAGCCTTAATGGAGCTAGAGAATATTTTTCTTTTAGATTGGGGATTCACAAAAATAAAATTCTACTTACCTTAATTTTCCCTTGTTTTCCAATACCTTCATTTTAATCAAAGTATATTCCTGGGGACCCACACCCTCACCCGTCGAACGATCATGATCCATACAGGGTTGTCCATCCTTGGGTGAGTAAATTGTATAACGTTTGCCATACATAACCTTACCACGATTTTTCAAGTGGACAAATTGCCAACGGACAAAGGAATCGAAGAAGGGATTTACATCTGTGGTAATGAAGGTGCGGCGCCAATCCACCTGGAGAAGAGCAAGCAAAGGATATTATTAATATTACTCTAATATAAAGAAGTGAATATCTACTTACATGCACACCAATCCTCTTCAAATCCTTCACAGCCAATGGAGGGAAATAGTTCAGCCAATGTTCGGCATGAGCAAATTCCTTAATCTCCTCATCCTTTAGACCCAAACTTTGCATAATTTGCCATTGATATTTGGCCGAACCGGTTTTGGCAACGGCCTTACTCTTTTTACCCTTCGACTTATCTTTAGGCACTTCAGCTTGCACTTCCACAACGGCCGCTTCCTCCTTGACGGCAGGGAATTGTGGTGGATAACCAAAATCTTCCATTTCACGTTTCAATTTATCGGCACATGCCTTGATCGGCATACCGGTACAATGGAAACCAAATGGCCAGAGCACACGTTTACCCTTCAAGCGATGATAACGTATGGCATACTCAGCTTTGGACAGCGAAAAGGTATGACCCAAATGCAAACGTCCATTCATATAGGGGAAGGGAAAGGTGACCATAAACTTTTCATCCAACGATTTCCTTGGCTCCAAGGTAGCATCTGTTTCATGCAAATGTTCCTTTTCCCATCGTTGTTGCACTTCCTCCTCGATTTTTTGTAAATATTCTACCTTAAAGGTACCTTTACGTTCGACAGCAGCCTAGAGGGGAGAAATCGATTCAAATTATTATTCATAATTTTAGAATTTATTGCATCAGATTCGTAGAAATGGGACCATCATGAGCCGGGTACAAAGCTAAAGCTCACTCCAGCACGTTGCTCTATGACTCAATCCCTCAACGACTTTCCCCGGTGGAATGTGTTGTTACTCACCATTTTTATAACCGAATATTGTTATTAACGATTGTTGTCGTAGTTTATAATATTTTTTTATTAATTACGCTAAATAAAACCAAAAAATCTTAGTAATAAAAGTGCAACGTGTTGTCCGGCCAACAACAGATGGATGTAAAGCAGAATACAGAGTGGGAACGGTTCTGTTGACGGCGGCAGCTTTTTTCTGTTACTAAACGGCTAAGAGGCTAAACACAATAGTAACGGTTTGCATTGGGCGTCTCAGCGTTGTTGAGTACACCAAAGAACCGTTTATTTCTCTGATGCGTAAAAAATCGTGAAGTTTTAATGATCATATTCAAAAATTCACATTTGAAGATTTTGGAGATATGATTATTGAAATAAGTAAATAATAATGTAATTTAATACCTAAATAATAATAAAAATAGGAGTATAAAATAAATAAAAAGAAGATGTAACCAGAAATGTTTGTTGAAATGATAGTGCCCTTATTGTCCAGATTCAAATATATAAAAAAAAAACAATATTCCAGACTCGTAGAATATCATTTTTATTCTTTCAGATGTTACAAAAGCTAACGCTAAACTTCGGGTGCGTACCAAGGCTTTGTCGCCGTTCAGGGTGATGGAGAATAATTTGATCATAAAAGAAAGGAATTAAGAAAATAAAAAGTGTCAAAGAAAATAGAAAGGTTAGGGCTGGTAGCTCAGCCGTGACAAGTTTTTGGCAGAGCTATAAATGATGCTGTGGCCTATAGCGGAAAAATGTTAAAATGTCTATTTCATATCCACTAAACATTTGGTGCCTACTGCATGGGTCTTTGGCTAGATGTCCGATCGTTTCCACCTCCTCTTCATCCATTCTTGTTGTTGTAGCAACAGAATACATGCGGTTCTGCTTCCTCTACCTCCAAATTTAAGAATGTTGCAACTTGAACGGGTTGCGTCCATGGTGATAGTCTCCTTGACCTAGGGGTTCACGCTTATACCTTTCGACCTCTCTCTCTAGATCATGAAGATTTTTATTGACGTGTGTGGGCGGGGGAGTCCTGATCATAAGACTATGACAGGTGTGTTCCCGACGATAGAACCCAAGCAAGTACTGCATCGACAACATGTAATTGTGTTGATGGACGGGTAAGATCTTCGTCTCCTCATGAAGATGGTCCACTGGAGTCATGAGGAGACACCCTGTTCCACTTCTCAGGGCAGCATTCTGGCAGGTCTTGATATTCTTCCACTGCGCATCACTTACATTCGCGAACCACACTGGCACCGCATAGCTTACCACTGACCGGCCTATTGTTTTGTAAGAGGTCAACAAGGTTTCTTTGTCAGCGCCCCAAGTGCTGCCGGTAAGCGACTTGAGGACCTTGTTCCTACTTCTAAACTTATCGCATAAAGAGTGACGAAGGCTGTCGAACTTTACTCCCAGTATCTTGGGGTAGTTGGTGGTCGAAATCAGTTCTCCATCGACCATTATGTTCAGTGGAAGCTTCATTTCAACCGTCCATGTGGTGAACAGTGTGGCTGTTGATTTTGTGGCGGATATTTTCAGATGGAATATATTAACCAGATCGGCTATCGGAGATTTGTCTTTACTATATTTTCGAACAGCTTCGCTTGGTTGACGGCATCATAGGCCTTCGATAGGTCAAGTGTCTATTCTGGTTCTGGTGGTGGTTGCTTCTATTCTACCAATTGAAATCATTGTTGTAGATATACGCATTGAGCTTGTCAGCAAGATAGATCGATTTTGAGGTTATACATTCAGGGTCCTTATTACCAAAGTAGTAGCTATGTAAAGTTTTGACAGAATCATCAATTGCTATATCGATTAACTTCGTTTCATCAATTGCTATATCGATTAACTTCGTTTCGCTTTATGTCGCCATGACTAGGAACCCAACAATGTCGAAAAAAGTATTGTATATCCCGCAGAGCTACTGAACAACTCTAGAGTTTGTAGTCCATAATTTCATTGCATTTGAAAGCCTATTCTAAGCCACAACTCGACCATGAACTCGACCCAATTTCATAGACCATAGAGGCTAAGACTGTGTTTATATTTTGACACTCCTTCCACTTTTAGCAGATATTCATTCATTAAATCCTTTCTATTTTCACGTTTTAGGGTGAATGTTATAGAGCTTTGGTCTAAACTATTTACGATTTCTTCTACTTCAATCTGAATGTGTAGTAATCTTCTCCCCTAGTAATTTCAATTGATTTCTCTACACCCCTCCGATTTTTTGTATACCCAGCCGTTCTATTTCTCATTTTTCAGAGTGAGGGACTGTAGATCTCTGAGTAATTTGCCATTGCATTGGAGCACCGAACCAACCAAATTTGGCAATCTGAGTTCTCATTGGGTAACAAATCTTCCTACCTTTCAATATTTTTCCACTATATACTCGTATTACCTCCTTCTCCTAGGAACCCCAAATATTATTGCGTTACCTAACGATTTTGTATCCAATACCATTAGGTGATTTTTTTATGTTTTGTGTGTTGGCATCTCCGATTGTGACTACATACTTTACGTCACACTTACGTTTGAGTATTCATATGGAATATTTCCGTTATTTTTAGGGTAGCTGTGCACGATACGTCAAGTTGGTTAAAAAAAATTTGGAAATAGAATTTTAGAAAATAAAATATGGTAAGAAATTTGTTATATAATCCCCAAATAAATGTAATTCCGCTTTAATTGTCTATGTTTCTCCAGGTTTACAAAACATCCAAACGTTTGCAAGCGCGTTTCAAAAGTTCTTGCCAACAAAAAGAAGAGCCAAAGAAACGTCTTCTGAATGCGGGAACAAATATTGAACAAAAACCTTGGCAGCCTACGACGCAACGAAAAGGTAAAAATGCCGGCCATCAATCGCTGGGAAAACCATCATATAAACTTGTACCACCCCTATTGGGCCCCAATATCATCGATTCTAAAAAGAAGTCGGCACCAGCCTATTCGATAAGTCGTAAAACCACACGACGTCATTTGCACATTGAAGATGGTCCAGCAAAATATAATGTTGCCGGGATTTACAACAAAGGTGTGCACAGACCACCGGCTTTTTCGTTGAAATTTCGTCCTAATGATTTAAAGAAATGGTCACCACCCGAACCAGGACGTTATAATATACAAACGGCAATATTGGCGACTACAAAAAGTACACCAGCATTTTCATTTGGAAAGAGACCGGTTGCTATAAAATCTTTGCCAACACCAGGTACGTACTGAGATTTTATATTTTTAATTGCATTAAAATATGTATATTGTTTGTTGCGTTTTCAGCTCCTAATGTTTATAACTTACCCACCACCCTGGGCACAGCAAAAGAAAGTCAAATAAAAGCTGCACCAGCCTTCTCGTTAATTGGCCGCGACAAACCCAGACAAATACCTGCTTTTATTTTACCCGGCCCTGGCCAATATGAAGATAATAGTAAACATTTTCGTAAATCACCACCAAAATATAGCATGCACACAAGGCACAAGGTTATTAGTGACGAACATTTGAAACCCGGTCCAGGTGCCTATTGTCCAGAAAGGGTAAGTTAAAATTAAAATTAGAAAAAATCTATGAGAATATGTTGAATTAATATTTAATGGGAGGGAGGAGACCATTAATGTGGACGCAGTGGTTTTAGACCACTATAAGAAAAAAAATTAATTTGCCATATAAAAATGTTCGATTATGTTCCATAAAAAATATATATTTATTTTTTTCCTAATATTTGGCAAGAAGTCCTTAAAATATTCCTTTTTGTGAGACAATGTTACTTTTGAGAATATGCATAGAACCCTATGGAAATTGTTAAAAATCGGTTCAGAGCTCCTATATATATCTTCGTCCAAAACCCAAAGTTGGGCCGATTACACAGATTACTGTATTAGGTTCAGATTGCTATGTATGCGATGTTTTGCTGAAATCGGATCAGATTTAGATATAGCTCCCATATATATTTTCTTCCGATTTTATGTAAATGGTGCACCAAAGACCCAAAGTTAGCCCGATCGGTAGAATTGTCAAGTTTTATTGAAATCTGTTTTGAAATGCAGGCATAGCCCATATATACTTTCGGGTGTCCGATTAGGATATGCTTTAAATCAATTTACATAATTTTATATATAAAAATATAGTATAGGTTTGCAGAATGGTATGTTTATGGATTGATCTAAGTCGGTTCTCATTTAGATAAAGATCACATATCATCCAATTTCATTTTAATGTTCATTAAAAAATGCGACGTCTGTTGGGATGCATTTGTTGAATATACCCAAAGTGGTGCATCCGAGCGAAAATGGGATCCATCGGTCCACTCCTTCTGGTACTACCCACTCAAAATGGTCTCCTTTTTTGAAAATGAATTTATTAATATTAGGCGAACATGTCATCCGATTTAAACCAAACTTTGCACAACCTACTTACTATGCCTGTATAATGATGGAAGATAGGACAAAGGTCGATGTTTTCTATTTTGATGCTTTTAGACGCATTGTCTCATTAATAGGTCTGTAATTTGGCATTCTGTAGTCCTCGTATCGTTTTCAGTAAATTTTCGATAATTTTAAGTTCTTTGCATATTGCATTTTCGTTTTTGATCAACGATTTATCGCCAAATTTTTGCTTCGATTATGCATTTAATATTCCTGGTAAATACAAAACGTCTTCCCAGACATTTTTTTCGATATGCGGTCATTTGTTGAGGGTATGTACTTGGTATTTAAGTTTCTCAGAGCACAAAACCCCTACTAGCAGATTATTTACAATGACATAGTTTCCATAGTTGCCTATTTTATATCTCTTTTCCAAATTACAATTAATCGTATGTCATATTTCTTCCAGTATGTTAAACACAAATCAGTACCGGCTCCCTCATTTTCAATACGTCATACTCCACATTTGGGTGAAAAGAAAATATATTTGATACCGGAGCCAAAAATCGTATCTTCAAAACCGGAGTGGATTCTATGAATTGTGAATAAATTCAAATACGTTAGTTTAGAGTTTATTGAAAATTTGAAGTAAAATTCTTATTTGAATTGGCTTTTCTAAAGAAATTTATTATTTTTTTAATAAAATATTTGCACATTCGGAAAAAATTTAATGATTTGTATTGCAATATTTAAATTTGAAATATATATTGGTTTCTAAAACCATCTTTGAGATTTTTTCAACGGCATAGTTAACACTGGAACTCTTGACCGACTTTACCGTAGTAGTGGCCGTAACATCAGTGGACCCGAAAGTATTACACGAACCACTAGCAGTATTCGATTGTTTGATGTTAGCAATTCCCTTAGCCTGAATTTTCGTTCTATGTAACCATTGCTGGTGGTGTGTACAGTGGTGGTCACCACATGACCACTTTCTCCATTCAGAGAATTTTTTTAAGAATAATTTCCCAAGGCTATCTTTGCCTGGATATTTTAAACAATATTTCAAATATTATTTTTTCCGAATATTTAATAATGATTATAGCAATAAATCCTGAATCCTGAAGAACATTTTTTCCAAAGCTCATCTTAAGAATTTTAGAACATTTTGTAAGGTTCAACTAAACGTTGATTTTTGAAATATATATTTTTTTTGCAAAAATATTTTCAATTTCTAACAAAGTCTTGAAATTTTAATGAGCATTGATTAAAAAAATGCAAAAAGGTTAACATAGTTAGGATTTTTAAAATAATAATTTTTAAGCCTGAACTAACCGAAGATTTTGAAAAAAAATTCTTCCAAAGGCTACTTTACCAGGGATTTTTTCAAGTCAATTTTTTGTAAGGCTCAACTAAGTTTGGATTTTGAGTATTAATTTCCTCACCTTGTCCTTTATAAATGAAAACATCAATTATTTTTATTTATGTTTTTTTATTATTTTTTGAAAATGTTAACTTTTATTACATAATTTGAGTTTTTTTCTCCGTTATATATCATTTATTTTTGTTTTTCTTAAATAGCCACAAATTGTTTTTATTATTACTTTTAGTTAGAAGACACAATTGTGTGTATTATTAGTATATTATACAAAATGTACATTGCTTTTATGTTTATAAAAAAATGTGTTAATATATAAAAATTAGAAAAATTTATCAAATAAAAATCGTTGCATTAAACAAAACAAAAATTAGAAAATAACACAGTTATTTATTAAAATATTAGTATTCGAGACAAAGTTTTTTTTTTTTTGTTTTTGAGATAAAAAGAGTAACAAACAATAAAAATCACGTTTCAAAAATATATATTAAAAATAATTATAATTTAGGACGAATAAGTTAAAAAAATAAAATACAATACAAGGCATCAGCAAATTAAAAGGGGATAATTTAAGCGAAAATAAGTTCGGTGTAAATTCCATGGGAAGAGATTGTTTAACAAATTCCAGAAAAACCATAATCATGATGTTCTCGAATATAGCCCAAATAGGGAGAGTGTTTTATGCCAAAACTATAGGCTGGAACATTGGAGAGATTTATCTGGAAAGAAATAAAAAAGAAAAAATTTAAATTTTAAAGGAATATTTTTTCATGGGGTGGATTTTTCAAGGCGTGGATTTTTAATGTAGAATTTTTCAAAACCCCAAACAAGGCGTGGATTTTTCAAACCCCAAACAAGGCGTATATTTTTTAAAGTAGAATTTTTCAAACCCCAAACAAGGCGTGGATTTTTTAAAGTAGAAATTGCCAAAGGCCAAACAAGGCGTGGATTTTTTAAAGTAGAAATTGCCAAAGGCCAAACAAGGCGTGGATTTTTTAAAGTAGAATTTTTCAAATCACAAACAAGGCTTGGATTTTTCAAAGTAGAACTTTTCAAACACCAAATAAGGCGTGGATTTTTTAAAGTAGAATTTTACAATAGCCTAACAAGGCGTGGATTTTTTAAAGTGGAATTTTTCAAACCCCAAACAAGTTGTGGATTTTTTAAAATAGAATTTTTCAAAGGCCAAAAAAGGCTTGGATTTTTTAAAATAGAATTTTTCAAAGGCGTGGATTTTTTAAAATAGAATTTTTCAAAGGCCAAAAAAGGCTTGGATTTTTTAAAATAGAATTTTTCAAAGGCGTGGATTTTTTAAAATAGAATTTTTCAAAGGCCAAAAAAGGCTTGGATTTTTTAAAATAGAATTTTTCAAAGGCGTGGATTTTTTAAAATAGAATTTTTCAAAGGCCAAAAAAGGCTTGAATTTTTTAAAATAGAATTTTTTAAAGACCAAAAAAGGCGTGGATTTTTTAAAATAGAATTTTTCAAAGGCCAAAAAAGGCTTGGATTTTTTAAAATAGAATTTTTCAAAGGCCAAAAAAGGCTTGGATTTTTTAAAATAGAATTTTTTAAAGGCCAAAAAAGGCGTGGATTTTTTAAAATATAATTTTTCAAAGGCCAAAAAAGGCGTGGATTTTTTAAAATAGAATTTTTTAAAGGCCAAAAAGGCGTGGATTTTTTAAAATAGAATTTTTCAAAGGCCAAAAAAGGCGTAGATTTTTTAAAATAGAATTTTTTAAAGGCCAAAAAGGCGTGGATTTTTTAAAATAGAATTTTTCAAAGGCCAAAAAAGGCGTAGATTTTTTAAAATAGAATTTTTTTAAAGGCCAAAAAGGCGTGGATTTTTTAAAATAGAATTTTTCAAAGGCCAAAAAAGGCGTAGATTTTTTAAAATAGAATTTTTTAAAGGCCAAAAAGGCGTGGATTTTTTAAAATAGAATTTTTCAAAGGCCAAAAAAGGCGTGGATTTTTGAAAGATTACTTTTTTTAAAGTAGAATTTTTCAAGGGCCAAACAAGGTGGGGATTTTTTTTAAGTAGAATTTTTCAAACCCCAAACACTTACCTTCTCTGGGCAATGAGCACCTGGTCCAGGTTTCATATTATCATCAGTGGGTAGCTTGTGTTTACCACCCATCGAATACATTGGTGATCTACGTTTTATGGCTGTATACTCGGAATCATAATATCCTGGACCGGGAAATAGTAATGTTGGCAGTTGTCGAGGTTTTTCACGGCCGGCCATAGAGAAGGCCGGTGCTGAGCGTATGTTACCCTCTTTGCTGATACCCAATACTGTGGGAATTCTATAGACATTAGGAGCTATAGGCAGATATGGGGAAAAACAACAACATGTATTAATAAAAAATTATTCATTCCTAAATAACCTAAGAATTGAAAATTTTCCAACATTTATGACAAATTCATGTTAGGCAATGAATGAATGTTTTAGTTGATTTTTTTTTTTTTTTTGGTTTTGGTGGGATTTGTTAGGTCGGGGGGAGGTGGTGGTTAGTGATGTAGCTCAACCTATATCATTTCCGAAATATCCCCTAGAATAAGGGTTGGAGATTAGCGAGGTTATTAAAGCTTAGTTTTTTTCATATTAGTTCTTAGTTTTGCTTTACCTGATAATTTCTTCTTGTATGGAACTGGCTTCAACGGCATATTTAACACTGGAACTCTTGGCCGACTTTACCGTGGTTGTGGTCGTACCATCAGCGGACACGACTGTATTACACGAACCACTAGCAGCATTTGATTGCTTGATATCAGCACTTCCCTTGGCCTGAATTTTCTTATTACCTTCTTCTTTGTAACCATTGCTGGTGGTGTGTACAGTGGTGGTCACCACATGGCCACTTTCACCATTCAAACCATTGATTTTTTCCAATTTTTGTGTAATTTGAGTATTTGTGCCAGTGGTCAAAGCATCATTTAATTTCAAATTAGCCAATTGATTTGTGGGTGATACTGATTTGGTGGTGGTGTCATTAAGGACATTGCCATTTAACAAAGTTTGTTTCCTAACAGTGGTCATGGTGGTGTTACTGTTGTTGGCCAATCCAGTATCGCCATTTGTTAAAACTCCTGCCAATTTATCTGTACCATTTACGGTGTGAATTTCAGTTACTGTTGTTGTTGTCGTTGTGGAGGTGGCCTTTTGTTGTTGTTCTTTTAGATGTTTTTGTTGCAGTAGCTGTTGTGTGGTGTTGCCATTCTCTAAGATGACAACATTGCGTACTACAGAGTGCATCAATTTAGATTTGAGGTTCATTGGGAATTGCAGCAAATTACATGGGGACAGACGTAGTGTATGAATTGGTGATGTCGCAAAAAATAATGTGAAAATAAAAATTACGATTTAATTGTATTAAAAAATGTTTAAATAAATTATTTGATTAAAAAAATATAAATTAATTAATTAATGGGTGCAGGGTGATTAGATAGTTTTAGTGGGGAAATAGATTGAATACAAAAAAGGGAGTTAGCATTGTTGAGTGAGTATTTTTACAGTATTTCAGAAAATAAAATACTTTTAATAATTTCGAAATAATGTGCAGTAGTAATTTTAAGTGCAGTGTATTTAATTCGTATTAATAATTTAATATATTTTTAATTCAAATATATATTTTTTTAATTCTAGTGTTATATATAAGACATGGCTGGTGCAAAGGAGTTAATAAGATTACAGAAATAGGCTGGTAAAATTTTAATTCTTTTTTAATAAAAGTTTAAAAATATAAACATGTTCCTTATTCCAGAGCTACCTAAGAACCTTAAAATATTGATTTGGAAGCCTGAAAGCACCAATTGACTCATTAATTTCATTGTAAATAAGTAATTATTCTAATTAAAAAAAGACATAATTATTAATTTTATGCTTTCTCTCTTGCAGTACTTCCGGAACATCGGTCATATTTTGTAACTTTGTGATGCGGAACTATATGCAGGAGTGTTTCAAAAATTACTGAATTTCATGTGAGTAGAACTTATTCAAATTCGAATTTTTATAACATTCCTATAGAATATAAGGAACAATGTACACAAACATTTCAATATTTCTGCATATATCATCCCACAATTTATACATGGTATTATGTCTTCGTGCATGTGTTTTTAACATATATAATGTTATATTAATTTGGAGGATATATTTGGATAAGGTTTGTCATCTATATTTTTTTAGTAAATTTAAACGTATTTATGTTGTTCTGTCAATTCGTATTGAAAATGTCTTGCAGTGTTTGTACTGTTCAGACTCTTATCTTGCAGTGTTTGTACTGTTCAGACTCTACAAATGTTTATGACTACATGGTTGTTAAATTTGAAATATTTTTGATTTTAAAAAAGCGCCAAATAAGCTATAATTAACAAGGCTCACGAATCACAACAATAAATATACAAATATTGCAATATACAATATCGAATATAATCGTGCAAAGAGTTTTTAACATTCGTTATTTTTAAACCCTTCACCATAGTATGGAGGGTATATTAATTTTGTTTTTCCGATTGTAAATAATCAATTCCGACTCTATAAAATATATTATATATTCTTGATCAGCGTAAAATTCTATGATTCTATATTTAGCCTCCTGCCCCCATATAAGGGTACCCCTAATTTTCGGTATTTTGGTGTTCTTGAGCGCATTTTCCAATTGAATTCGCTGAAATTTAGTATATTTTGACTTTTTGTTTACCAAAGTTCCCCACTTAAAATTAAAAATATAGGTCCACTTTTTATGGTGGCCCCCATATAACGATACCCCTATTTTCAGTATTTTTGGGGTTTTGAGCGTATTTTTTGACTGAGTTGGCTTTGAGTTCTTTGAGATATAAAGATCCATTTTCTCGGGTAGCCGCCGTATAAGGGTACCCTCCAATTTTCGGTATCTTTGGGACCTTGAGCGCGTTTTTCAACCAAATGCGCTGTAATTTGGTATAGCCCCAATGTCATCCTCATGGATGAGGACCATGTTTCCTAAGACCAAGGAATTAGTTTTATTTGTATAGTTTCTAGTTTGATACATCGTTTTCCATGCCGTTCGATTTGAGGTATTTTGAATGTTTACGTCATAGTGGAGAAATGACACAACGTTTTTAATTGTTTTTAAAAGGTCTTTAAAAGGAATTCTCCGTTCATAAAAGTATATCTTATATGAGGATATCTATATACTGAATACTCTTCATAGATGTTTTATATTTAAGGGGACCCCCCATTCTCGGCTTCAAAAAATTTAATTTTTTATTTTATTTTAATTGGAATCTAAACAAATTCAAGAATGTCTCTACAAGTGGAAATCTAAAGAACTCTTGAAAATATAGCCGACTTTTCTTTAATCACCAAAAACAAAAACAAACCAATAAATGATCAATTTTTGGTATCTTCTACTCAATAATCCAAAGTGTAGAATTACCGTCAATTTTGTTAAAATACCTGGCAAAACTCCTTAAAATACCGATGTTTGGGATGTACGTTATTTTCATTGTCACAAAATGTTCGTTGAGATTTTAAGTTCTTCCTATCAACAATTATAAATATTGGTCGATCTTCTTATGGTCCTACGGCGCATTTTAGCGTTATGAAGTGTCCGTAATTTGGCATTGTGGGTCATTGAACATCTTCTACACAGAACATTTTACATATAAATTCATGTTTTCGATATGTTCAAGGTCCTACACCAATTTTCCAGTCCGATTTCGTAAATTGTTTTCTCCTTTTTTGTTTTACTCGGCGGCAATTTACCATGAATTCCGATCACATGGTGGAGGGTATAAAGAGTTCGACGAGATCGAATACTTTTCAAAGATCTGATATAAATAGGAATTCTATATTTATAAGACACTTGATCATGTGAATAATTTCGATTAGGAACTTGACACTTTATGGAAGACTTGTTAGCAATATGTCGATTATTCTAGTATATAATAAAATAGCTAATTAAAACAAAATTTAAATATATTCTATAAAAGTATATTTAGCAACCATCTTCCACAAGTGATTAGAAATTAAAGCTAAAGTTATTTTGAACATTTTCTTAAGCAACTGTTAGTGATTTTTTTTATTATTTTTTGGAGTTGAAATTTATTGTTTTATAGCCAAAGTTTTGTGACTTCCTAACTGACTAACTCTTACCAGGACTTTTCATACGTCTTTCGCGTCGCTGCATAATACGATCTTCAACATAAGGACCTCTTGGCATAACTGTATATAGTTTAACGCGAAAATTATGTTTATATATTTGATATAAACACATACATATAACGAAAAATCACATACACACATGTATATTTACACACAGATTTTTTAATGTAAATAAAAAATGAAATGAAAAGAAAAAATATCAATTAGGAAAAAATAATAAAAAATCATATTTACAAAATAATATGAAATAAAAGTCGAAAATAATAGACTTTGTAAAATGACAAGGAGGATAGAAAAATCGATGAATCGATTGAAATGCATAGCATGCGAATGTAAATGATTATTGAGTGTGGTACTTTTGTAAAGTCTCTGTTTGGGTTTTGCTTCTTACCTGGCATTATTGATGTTTTGTGACCAAAGGTGTATGCAGGAGAGTGTTCGGGTTTATAGTTTTCTGGATGATAATGACCGGGAGCTGTGTTTGTTTTTTTGTTTTTGTATGTAAAAAGAGTAGAAAGGAAAGTTAATAAAAATCGAGAATTAAGAGATAAATGCAACAGAACGCAAAGAATATAGGACATGCAGTTAACAGCGGGTAGTAGGTGCTTAGGTAGAAGGAAAATAGTTCCTGAGTTCGATTCTACGAACCTCATTTCCGATTTTATTCCCCGAATTCCAAATTTTTTCTATTGAAAAAAATCGCCGAACTTCAGTTCCGATTTTTTCTTTATAGAACAAAATTTGACGAACCCCAGTACGGATTTTTTTCTATACGAAAAAAAATGAACCTAAGTTCGGATTTTTTTCAATTCTGATTTTTTACAGAAAAAAAAAATTCGCCGAATCTCAGTTTGTATATTTTTGTATAGAAACAAAGTCGCCGAACCTCAGTTCTTCAGTTTCGATTTTTTTTTTCTAAAGAAAAAAATCGCCGAACCTCAGTTTGGATATTTTTTCTATAGAAAAAATTCGCCCAAACTCACTTCGGATATTTTTTTCTGTAGGACAATATTCGCCGAACCTCAGTTCGGTTGTTTTTTCAGTTTCGATTCTTTTTCTATAGAAAAAAATTCGCCGAACCTCAGTTCGGATATTTTTTCTATAGAAAAAATTCGCCCAAACTCAGTTCGGATTTTTTTACTTTCGATTCTAATATTTTTCTTTGATTCTTGCAGTTTCATACCTGGTGCATCAACAACCGTTTTAGTTACGGTTTTACTACCAAAAGTGTAGGCTGGTGTGTGATCTAGGGTGTGTTTTTCGGGTTCATAGGCAGTGGGTGCTGAATAAATAATAATTTTTAAATTTTATATTCACAAAACAGGCAAACATGCTCAAAAGGACTTCGAAGTGTATCCCACTTACCTGGAGTATCACTGACTCGTTCCTGTTTCAATTTCATGCCGAACGTAAAGGCTGGGGTGTGACCCTTGGGGTCATACATTTCTGGCTTATAATCTCCTGGTGCGGGAGTGGTCTCCAAATGTTGGCTAACATTACGACCGGTAATGGTATAGGCTGGTGTATGATCAAGACGAACCTTTTCGGGACAATAACTTCCTGGTGCCGGAGTATCGCTAACAATTTTCACCTCTTTGCGGCCAACAATTGTAAAGGCTGGGGTGTGATCAAGACGTACCTTCTCCGGTGCATAATCACCTGGAGCTGGTGTATCTTGGGGTTTTTGTTGCTCATGGCGTCCCGTGATAGAATAGGCAGGGGTATGATCTAAACGTACCTTTTCGGGAGAATATGCACCCGGAGCCGGGGAGTCACTTATTATTTTATTCTCCTTGCGTCCGACAATTGTGAATGCGGGTGTATGATCTAAGCGTGATTTTTCCGGTGCATAATCACCGGGAGCAGGTGTATCGCTAGGTTTGTGCGTATCATGGCGTCCGGTAATTGTATAGGCGGGTGTATGATCGAGACGTACTTTCTCGGGGCTATAGGCACCAGGGGCTGGAGTGTCGTTTTGAATTTTCGGTTGATGTTTACCGGCCATAGTGTAGGCGGGAGTGTGATCTAAGCGTACCTTTTCGGGTGCATAATCACCGGGAGCGGGTGTGTGATTGGTAATTTTTGGATCATGCTTACCGGCCATGGTGTAGGCAGGGGTGTGATCTAAACGATGTTTTTCGGGAGCATAGTCACCGGGAGCTGGGGTGTCGGAGGGTTTTTGGAGGTTGTGTCTTCCGGCAATCGTGTAGGCTGGGGTTCCATCTAGCCTGTGCTTTTCGGGAGCATAGTCACCGGGAGCAGGGGTGTCGGAGGGTTTTTGGAGGTTGTGTCTTCCGGCAATGGTGTAGGCTGGGGTTCCATCTAGTCGATGTTTTTCGGGAGCATAGTCACCAGGAGCTGGGGTGTCGGAAGGTTTTTGTAGGTTGTGTCTTCCAGCAATGGTGTAGGCTGGGGTTCCATCTAGCCTGTGTTTTTCGGGGGCATAGTCACCGGGAGCGGGAGTGTCTGAGGGTTTTTGAAGATTATGACGTCCTGCCATTGTGTAGGCTGGGGTATTGTTGAGCTTCGATTTTTCCGGTGCATATGCCCCGGGGGCTGGAGTATCACTTGGCTTCTGCAGATTATGACGTCCTCCCATGGTGTATGCGGGGGTGCCATCCAAGTTATGCTTCTCGGGGGCATAAGCTCCAGGTGCTGGAGTGTCACTGGGTTTCTGCAGATTGTGACGTCCTGCCATGGTGTAGGCAGGAGTATTATCGAGCTTCGATTTTTCTGGTGCATAAGCTCCTGGCGCAGGTGTGTCACTGGGCTTTTGTAGATTATGGCGACCGCCCATGGTGTATGCGGGGGTACCATCCAAATTATGCTTCTCGGGGGCATAATCCCCAGGTGCTGGAGTATCACTGGGCTTTTGCAGATTATGACGTCCTGCCATGGTGTAGGCTGGTGTATTATCGAGCTTCGATTTTTCCGGAGCATAAGCCCCGGGTGCTGGAGTATCACTGGGCTTCTGCAGATTATGACGTCCCGCCATGGTGTAGGCTGGTGTATTATCGAGCTTCGATTTTTCCGGAGCGTAAGCCCCAGGCGCCGGGGTGTCACTGGGTTTTTGCAGATTGTGACGTCCCCCCATAGTGTAGGCTGGAGTACCATCCAATTTATGTTTCTCCGGAGCATAATCTCCAGGTGCAGGAGTATCACTTGGCTTATGCAAATCATGCCGACCTGCCATGGTGTAAGCTGGTGTATGGTCAAGCTTCGACTTTTCCGGAGCATAAGCTCCAGGCGCCGGGGTATCACTGGGCTTTTGTAAATGATGGCGTCCGGCTATCGAATAGGCTGGTGTCTTATCTAAACGACATTTTTCCGGAGCATAAGCACCAGGCGCCGGGGTATCATTGCTGACCTTAGGATCATGCTTACCAGCCATAGTATAGGCCGGAGTATGGTCCAGACGTACCTTTTCGGGAGCATATGCTCCTGGAGCTGGGGTATCACTGGGCTTACTCAAATCATGACGTCCTTTAATTGTATAGGCTGGGGTGTGATCCAGTCTCACCTTTTCCGGACAATAGGCTCCAGGAGCTGGGGTATCGCTAACAATTTTGGCCTCCTTACGGCCACTTATCGTATAGGCAGGGGTGTGGTCCAAGCGCACCTTCTCGGGTGCATAGTCGCCAGGGGCTGGTGTATCACTGGGCTTACTGAGGTCATGTCGCCCTTTAATCGTATAGGCAGGGGTGTGATCCAGTCTCACCTTCTCCGGACAATAGGCTCCTGGTGCAGGGGTATCGCTGACAATTTTCGCCTCCTTGCGACCACTTATCGTATAGGCAGGGGTGTGGTCCAGCCGCACCTTCTCGCGTGCATAGTCGCCAGGAGCTGGGGTATCGCTGGGCTTGTGCGCCTCATGGCGTCCCTTTATGCTGTAGGCAGGGGTGTGATCCAGCCTTACCTTCTCTGGACAATAGGCTCCTGGGGCAGGGGTATCGCTAACAATTTTTGCTTCATGTTTTCCTGCAAAGGTATAAGCCGGGGTATGATCCAAGCGAACCTTTTCGGGGGCATAGGCTCCAGGGGCGGGAGTATCGTTGGTTGTTCTCATGCTATGCCGTCCGGAGATCGTGAAGGCTGGTGTCTTATCCAATTTACATTTTTCCGGTTCATAAGCACCAGGGGCTGGAAAATCGTGGAGGTGGATTGAGGGTTAAAATGAATGGAAAAAGGTGTTGGAAATGTTATGAGATTCGAATAGGAGTATGATTTATGGGGTGCAAGACCAGAGAAGCTAATTTTCAAGAACCAAAAATAAGTGCGAATTTAAAAAAAATTCTTGAAAGCATTCTCTGTGATTGAGGGTAGGAAGAGGAGCAGGAGTGTTCTCCGTCCTCCCTTCCCTTAAATTATTTTTTATTGTAGCTTCCGATTTATTTTTGTGCTACTTACCCGGTGTACAATCAACCACATCGTGTGTCCCCTTGCCGGTAATTGTGTAGGCTGGTGTAGAGTGTAAATTGGCCTTTTCAGGGCTATATGAGCCCGGAGCTAAATTAAGTAAAGAAGCAAATAAAATTTCAATTTAATTTAAAGAAGCTTTTTTGAAGATTTCTACAAAAGCTTTAACACAAAACTACAAAAGCTTTTTAATAACAAGAAAACTCAACAAAAAAATTACACAAAATTAATTAAAAAAATACTATTTTTTATTAATTTGTTTTAACTTTACCTGGTGTTCCCTTATCGAAGTAAATTTTAGTACGTCTACCAAATGAGTAGCGTGGTGAATTCTTTTTCACTATCGACACCCTCTCGGGTCGATATCTATTTGGCGCTGTGAATTTTTGTCATTTTTTGGTGGTGGTTTTGGTTAGTTGGAAAAGTAGGCACAATTTTCAATTTTATTGAAAAAAATATTATTTTTGTTTTTTTTTTTGGAAGAAGAAGAAATTATTTTGTTTAAAGAAATAAAAACAAAAATTAACACGAAATACAAAATTAAATAAATGCTTAGAGATTCAATCTAATATAGAATATGTGCAAATTATTCCAACTAAGCCTAAAAGCAATAATTGCCTACACCATTTGTAAGCACATTGTGCAAGGTGGTGCCTCCTTTTCATAAAAGCACAGTGAATGGTGATAAATATTTATGTACATGAGTAGATATTATGGTGATTTAGAGAGCTATATATGAATATTGTATGGGAATATTTGTATGTACGCATGATATTTTAATTTAAAAACAAGTTTTTTTAATGTGAACACAAATGGATGATTAAAAATTAAAGCGCCTAAAAGTAGGCAATATTTTTTGGATTTTGTAGTTAACCTAAAAATATGCAACGTTTTTAATTTTTATAATATTCTTTTTATACTATATTTTCTAACACTCCTAAAAGTGTGCAATATTTTTTATACCAAATAAGGTTTGGATTTTTTGTAAGAAGCCTTAGACGTGTTTTTTTCAGGCACCTATAGGCGTAGATTTTGTAAAGAATATTTTTTCATACACCTATAGGCGTAGGTTTTTTAAAGAATATTTTTTCAGGCACCTATAGGCGTAGATTTTGTAAAGAATTTTTTTAGGCAACAAACAGCCTAGGCTATTTAAAAAGGTGTGTAGAGACCTATAGACCTAAAATATTTTTTTCGGACACCTATAGTCGTGTATTTATTTAGAGAAAAAAATTCTGAGGCAGTGTGGGTTTTTTTAAGAAGAGTTATGTGAGGCAGTTATAAGTGTGTGTGTTTTTTTTTTTGAAGTATGATTTCTGAGGCAGTCATTTGCGGGTATTTTTTAAAGAAGAATTTCAGATACCTATGTCGTGGATTTTAAAAAATATATTGTTTCCTAATTTCCTTATATTAAGATCTGGATTTTTTAAAACATATTTATCTTAAGCCACCTATTATCTTTATTTTTTTAAACATATTTTTGAGGTTTTTATGTGAATTTTTTATACTCTTTCGCGTCAAGCTTAATTATCTATGTTTTGCAATGAAAAGGAAATGCATGAGAAGAACCTACGCACCCACCGCTATGCGACGCGTTTTGTCGGGTCATCAGGCATATTGGGCTATGTGGCTTTTCAAAGGTCGTATGTTGATAACTTGTATTTATGTCGCCATTGATGAGAAATTCCATCCTTGAATTAAATTCAAATTTTTCAAGGTTCGACATTTGCCCTTCTAGAGACAGTCCTTTTCAAAGCAGATTTTTCTCTCACCAAGTTATTTTAAAAAGAAATTTTGATTTTTAAAAATGATTTTTAACCTGTGTTGAGCCCTTTTGATATTGGTCCTTCGAGCCGAATCAGCGCCCGATAGTAGAGAGAATAAATCTCCAAATAAATGCTGAAGAAATTGCCCTAACTTTGAGGAAATTCCGTCAGCTAGGATGCCATTTATCTTAAAAAATGGATAATTTACGAGCTAGAATTATTTGTGTTGGAAAGGATAATCCAACAATAATAATCGTGCTAAATCTGTGACCTTTAGTATAGAATATTTTTCCAAATTAATACTAAAGACGAACTTTCGCGAGCTAGGCTGAAAATTGTCTTCTAAAGTTGAAAAATTACGAGCTAAAATTATAGGTGGAATTTTTTCCAGCAAGAATAATCCACGATCCATATTAATCGTGTATTCTTATGGCCCTGTTGACATTGGTCCTTCGAGCTGAAAAAGTAACCATTAGTGTAGCAAATAAATCTCCACACAAATTCTGAAGAATATGCCTTAATATTTTCAGGCTAGAATTATAGATGGAATTGTTCCCAGAAAAAATAATTCAGGAATAATAATTTTGAAGAATTTCGAGCCTTTCGATATTGGTCCTTCGAGTCGAGGAAATTCCGTCAGCTAGTTTAAATATTGTCTTCCAAAGGGGGAAATTTACTGGCGAGAATTATAGCTGGAATTATTCCTGGAAAGCGGAAGTTAATCAAAATAATGCTGAAACCTGTTGTTCGAGTTGTCGTGAGGGACTTCATATTATGTCTATTCTCGGAGAGTAAACTTCAACTTGACATTGCATTTTTTCCGTATTATAGTTGGTTCGTTTCCAGTTGTTAAAATCTTTCAATGCGCCTTTTTTGGGTGACTTAACAACAAGATCGTCCAATTTGGAGGCAGTCCCTCTTCCTCCCAAGCTGAAATGATGTACATTCGCATCTGAGTTACTTCGAATGTACATCATTTCAGCTTGGGAGGAAGAGGGACTGCCTCCAAATTGGACGATCTTGTTGTTAAGTCACCCAAAAAAGGCGCATTGAAAGATTTTAACAACTGGAAACGAACCAACTATAATACGGAAAAAATGCAATGTCAAGTTGAAGTTTACTCTCCGAGAATAGACATAATATGAAGTCCCTCACGACAACTCGAACAACAGATATCTTCCACATAATGTATGTCATTGTGTGGAATTGAATTGAAGAGACTGGTTCGCAATGTTGTATTTGAGATAAGAAGCAAGAAAACTACGGCTACAGAGCGAGAGCAGTATTCGGACGACATGAGGATATGACTCTTGTCGGGTTTTAGCGCTTCGGCCGGAAAACCATTTTCTTTTTTCCAGCTGTTTTGTTACTTTTTAGTGATCTATTCTTCAAAAATTTTCTCTCCAACTTTGAATTTGTTCATCATTGTTTTTATTATAAGTAGCCATCCTACCATTACGATATTTTATTACTTGACTCCTAGTACACCTTCTATCTGTGAGACTATCTATTGTCCGGTATATATTCAGCTGCATCTTCGGATCCTTTCTTTGAGATATTACGTTTCAAGTGTCGTCTGTCTGGTTAGCTTGTAAATTTTTGCATATTGCCCTGGCTATGGTGTTTCTGAAGAGTTGTAGGCGTAATTCTTTCGTCTGGCATTTCTTTATATGTATTTCACCTTGATCCTGATTTCGCATATAATGAGCTCTACGATGTATTGATTTTGTTTCTGATGCCTGGACAAATTATTTTCATATTTTACTTGTTGTTGCGAGGATTGCCGTTCTGTGAGGTCCTTGTGTATTTATGAATCTGCGGCAAGATTAAGCCATCAATGAAAAGCTACAATGTGCTCTGAAAAGGAATGTTCTGGTGTGATGCCAAATGTCCGAGCCTTGACACGGTTGAATTTAATTCGTAGATGCAATTTCGCAACAATAGTCGACATAAATACAACTTAT
The DNA here is from genome assembly GCF_032173495.1 of Musca vetustissima. Classification (NCBI taxonomy): domain Eukaryota; kingdom Metazoa; phylum Arthropoda; class Insecta; order Diptera; family Muscidae; genus Musca; species Musca vetustissima. The sequence goes on along the minus strand of NW_026887936.1, from coordinate 12,527 downwards.
CAAGTAAAGACATTTGTAAGCCACATTGCCCAATATGCCTGATGAGCCGCTTAACCAACGCCGAAAAGCGTCGCATAGTGGTGGGAATGTAGTATCTCTCTGGCTTTCCTTTTCATTGGAACTCCGATCATGCAGCTCATCTCGAAAGAGAAATTAATAAAAAACATTTACATGAATGATCCTTTGCCCTAAAGAGGCATAAAAACAAAAACTAAAAAATTCAGCTTGAGCCCGGCTGGGATTTGAACCCTGGTTCGCATGGCATCTGTTGGTGTCCGGCGCCGTAGCGTTCAAAGCCACCTCCTTATCTTTCAATATGCAGTTGCATAGCATTGAAGGAAAATATTGTAGTCTGTATGGAAAAAAAGTCCGTCACTACAAGAAAAATCTGCTCTGAAAAGGAATGTTCTGGTGTGATGCCAAATGTCCGAGCCTTGACACGGTTGAATTTAATTCGTAGATGCAATTTCGCAACAATAGTCGACATAAATACAACTTATCAAGTAAAGACATTTGTAAGCCACATTGCCCAATATGCCTGATGAGCCGCTTAACCAACGGCGAAACGCGTCGCATAGTGGTGGGAATGTAGTATCCCTCTGGCTTTCCTTTTCATTGCAACTCCGATCATGTAGCTCATCTCGAAAGAGAAATTAATAGAAAAGCTACAATGTTTAACACCGTTCTATGAGTCGCTAAACCATTATTATTTTTACTCCACATCCATGCTTTCCCATTTTTTTAACGAGGGTGTTGTTTTTGGCGCTCCCTATTTTTAGAGTTACTCATGGGAAAACTTTCCGAATTTCATTAAGTGTTGATGATAATTGTTCGTAGAATATATCTTTAAAAGTATCTAAACTATTTTCTGTTGCGCTGTAGTGTAGTGGCATGTCTAAAATTGATCTTGATCCGATATCTTATATTGGTTTCCATGTATCCAACGACTTCTTAGAGTTCTTCGCAATTTTTGTTTCCAAGGTATAGTACATATGTAAAATGCATCGCGTTTTTCATCTCATTTCGCTTATACCTAAGACTTCGATCTTATACGATGTTGTTCCTGCAACTATGTTGATTATTAATCTACTGCAGGGTATGCCAAGTGATGCGGCTGTTTTTCATGTTTCCAACGACTTTTTGCGTTCTTCGACATTATGATCCTAACTCCGCTTTCAAGGTAATTTTCTTTTCCAATATATAGTACATAGTACATTGCCATAATTTTCTGTTGTTCATTTTGCTTGTTTCAGTTTCGTTAATCAGTAGATTAGTAGATGTTTGTTATACTGTAACCTGTCCTAGGTGATGAAGCAGCCATCTATCGCTGCCTACACTCGACTATTACCCTAATCTTGTGCAGTGGTTAGGGTCCTTGCTTATTTATTTAGTGTTACCATTTTTCTCTGGGCGGCATTATATCCTGTCATTCATATTTATGCAATCCCCATATTTGATTCACGAAGAATTCGAACATTCCATTGTGCAATGTGCGTCCTATTTCGTGTGTCATAAGCCATTGCCATATGATCCTGTTTTTGTTCAATTTGCTAAGAAGATTGGTCTACTGTAGCTAAGAAGATTGGTCTACTGTAGTTGTCGTAGATAATGGGTCTGCCATCTATCGTTGGCTAGGCTCAACTACTTAACTGTTGTGCAGTGGTTAGGGTCCTTGCTTATTTCTTGTTTTGCAATTTTCCTTGAGTGATGTTAAATTCCACATTCCATGGCGTAATATGCGTCATATTTCGTGCGTCGAAGGTTATTGCGATAAAATCTTGTTATTGTCCAGTTTAGTTAATCACTTGTTATTCCTGCTAAGTTTATAATTGGTCTACTGTAGCCTGTCCTAGATGATGGTGCTGCCATCTATCGTTGTCTAGGCTCAGCGATTCCTTAAATATTGTGCAGTAGTTTATGTCCTTGCTTATTTAGTGTTGCGATTCTCCTCCGGGTGGCGTACAATCAATATGTTTTCATGTTGATGTCAAGACTTATTAGAATGTCAGGGGGCTTCGGTTTCATTGCATTTGGAGTATGATGAAACCCTTTTTTACAAAAGTTTAAAAATCAAGGCCTTCGCCAATTTTCTAATCTGATTGCCTATTTTTTTTTTTGGTATTTCATTTTCTCCTGACAGCAATTTACCACTTCATAGCCCCCATATAAAATACCGATTCAATTTCGATATTTTGAATGTCCACCTCATGCAGTGAAGGGTATAAAATGATCGACCCGGTCGAATATAATGCAGTTTTTATTTGTTTAATACTATTTTTTAAAAACATATATTTATATGGAAATATTTATGTACACCCTTGAAAAATAAAAAATACCACCTTCACCTATTCCTAAATATATATGGACTTGCAGACAACTATTTCCCAGTGCAACACACAGAATAATATTTTTTGATTTTATATACAAAATAGACACAGATAAGGATATATATTTTTATGGTTTAAATACTGGGATCTATACCACAATGAAATAACTACAAAAAGACATATAACAACAATAACAAGAAATATTGAAGAACACACAAAAATTAGAAAATTAGAAAAAAATCGGAATTTTCATTTTGTTACCTGGTGTATTTATTAAAATTACTTTCAATTTTATGCGAAATGTATATTGAGGGGCACGGGGTTTGATAACATCGAGTGGTACAACTCGATAATGATTTGGACCTAAACGAATTTTGTTCGTTTTTTTGGATTCGATCGCGATCAACAATAGCCGTGATTGTGTGTGTTGTGTAGGTAAAGCGACGGAGATTGGTTTGGTCAGGGTGGGGAGAATTGAGAAATAAAAAAATAAAATAAATTCAATTATTAATATTTGATATTTATATTGAACAAAATTGAAAAATGAATACAGGTGGTGCCACCATGTGCCTTGGAGGGGTGGTAAGAATAAAAATTACTACAATATTTTACACAGGCCTACGAATTCTACAAACAAACAAAAATGATAACTATCTACGAACAAAGAATATTTACCAAAGAGAATGGACTCAAATTTACCTCTTCAAAAAGAAAATATTTGATATGGGGAAGAATATATTATGAAATGGGTATATATAAATGATATGTAATTAACCCATTAGTGACCGAAGACTTTCATAAACACTGTACAATATTTATTGGATGTTTTTTCAAAGTCTTTTTAAGGATTATATTTTCCCGAGGTCAGACACTAATGGGTTGCAGTTGTGATTTTGTCACTCCATTTGCTGTCAAGCTTTAGCTGCCAGGATCACGATAAAATATTTTGCAAAAGGAAACCAACAGCGACTTTCCGTGGCTCATTTTTTGATGGGTTATGAATTAATAATTTACAAATGTTCGGAATGTATGTGAAAAAAGCATAACAATCAGCTACCACCAACCAACACCCAACAAACTCAACATCCATTCATTCCATAACAGTGTCAATGCCAAAAATCCCTCTCCCAAAATTATTTTGGACCCACTTCCATTTCCTTGCCCCTGCCAACTTACCTGGTGTCGAATTTGTTTTCTCCACAGCCAATTTCTGGCCAAACGTGTACTTGGCCGTTGACTGTTTCACAGCTTTTATGGCCTTGTCGACATCGTATTCCCCTGGGGCTGGTGTACAAAATTTCGACATCTCTTTGTGGCGACTTTGTAGCGTAGCAGCAGGAGGGGTGTCTTTACCTTTACTACCCAAACCGGTTACGTTATATTTGGCTGGTCCTTCGCCCAACGATTGTACGGTTTGTCGATGTTTTTGACCAAAGGTAAATGCTGGAGCGGCTTGTTTACGCGAGTCCAGTACTTTGGTACCTTGAAGAGAAACATAATTAAATAATTAATCTCGATTAATGGACCCATTGGTTGTGCATGTTTTTTCTTACCAATTAAATTGGGTAATGCAACCGCTGCTGGTCCAGGGGTTGAGGTTTCAGCAGCAATTTGTCCACGGCGTACGGTAGGTGTCCAGGGTCGTTGTTCGAAACCGGCTACCATAGCTTGTATATCCTACAGAAGTGCAGCACTTGGAGGATGCTCTTCAGGAACTAAAAAGGAACAAAAAAACGGAAGTGAAAATAAGGTTAAATTATATTATACGTAGTTCGTAAGCCAAATATGAAATTGTTTCCAGAAGGAATAATTTTCGTGTACTGTTTTTTTCAATTTTTAAAGGCGTTGAGTTTTCAAAGAACATTTTTTCGGGGTTTTAACATTTCATTACAATAGTAAAATTGTATTTTTATCTTTTTTTCTAGTTACTAATTATCCGATGATTTGGAGTTTGAGGTTAAATCCGATGACGTTATACCAAATGTTCGTTTATGTCATAATGGGACGTGGAATGTTTTTGGAACAAAAATATGACTTAACTTACCGGAAAATTTCAGTGATGATTTTGAAAATAAGGTAAGTTACATCCAAAGTAAGAAAATCAAATATTTTCATAAAATATATTCGCCCTAGCGTGATATAACGGCGACGGAGAAGAAGTATCCTTAAACATAAAACTTGATTCGGATTAATTTATTGTTCTAATGGGCGTCGATTCATGTGTTCTGCTGTTGAGATCTGATAATGATTTAGATCTCAAGATAATTAAAACCGATTTAAGTTCGTATGACACCACAAAACCACACATTAGGGGATGGGCCACTTATGCTGGTAAAGATTCGCGTTTGGTAACATTAACGAATACCAAATATGCTTTCACTGAAGGTGAGTGATATTTATGAAATTTCTATATAAGCTTTTCTTATGAAAATTAATTTTCTTATAAATATAAAATAATTGAAATAAATTATTTAGCGGATATTTGGTGTAATAGATAGATTCGCATCGAATATTCAAAGCGATTTTATACCTTTTATGTATACCATCATTTGTATACCATTTATGAAAAGATTTCATATACAAATCCCGGCCTTGTGCTGGTATTTGAAAGAAATGGTAATAAATGTGCCTTGACGGTGACGCAATTCCACCAACAAAGCTGCAAAGTTTTTTCTAAAGTGAAATATTTTACGGGATAGAATAATAGGAGTCCTATGAGACGAAACAGATCGATAAAAATAATCTACGTCGCTACATAAATGCTGAAACTGAACTTCTGAAAGCTATTCTAAAAAGTGTTTTCTAAAGTGGGTTAGAATTTTAGATGGAATTGTTCCCAGAAGGAATAATCCACGAATAATAATCGAATATTGTTTCGAACCTGTAGCTCCTGGTGGAACACGACACTTCTCCTGTTGGCCAGTTCTTGCCGTTTCTGGTCAATTGCTATCTTCAAACGGTCCTGTTGTTGACAGCAGAGGTCAGAATTTAACGTTTGGCCATATGGAAGCAACTCATAAAAATAATCCCCTCCCCGTCCCACCAAATTCATACCAGAACCTTCTTGGCCGTTAGTTCTGGTTTGGCCACCGTTTGAGGTGCTTCACCGTTATTTGACCCCGATCGTTTTCGCACAGGGTTATCGTATGTGATTCATTTCTCATCTCCAGTTACCATCCGTTTAAGAAATGGGTCTATCTCATTCCGTTTGGCCAAGGCTCCGCAGATGGAAATTAGATCGATCCTATTTTTTCTGTTAATTGGTGTGGCACCCAAACATCGAGCTTATTTTTGAATCCAACTTTATGTAAATGGTATAAAACAATTTCATGGTAGATTTTTAGCTCCTGGGCGATGTTACGACTGCTAACATGCCGGCAAAATCACAAGACAGACAGGATATGTCTCAGCAACAGAGTGAGAAGCGATGTTCTGATTCGTGAACGGATGGCGGGCGACGCATATTATGGGTAAGACCGCAAGGTATGTTCCCACATACTCTAAGCATCTCTACCTGTAATTATATTTATTATAGACTAGAGACTAGAGTTTCACTCCGTTATAGTTTGAAACTCTTATAAATTCTAAATAAGATCTTTGAAATATTTTTCCTCCTCCACTGCGATTCAAACCCATGGGTTTGTAGTGTCTGAATGTCCGAACCGGTTTAGTGCAAACTCTGGTCTGGATATAATAAATATAATCACAGATAGAGTTGCTTAGTACCTCATCTGGCGGTTTTACCCAACGATGCTGTAAAAAACAGTTAATAAAAAGCGTCAACCAATGCCCCACACCAAAATGCAGGTACCAATCGATCACACGTATTTGGATGTGATCGACTTCTTGGATGAGGAGCGGAGCCCATCTACAACTAGTGCCTTTCTATGGGTCAGGCAACCGATTGTAATGCATCTCCACACTGAGCCGAAGCTTTACCCGCGATTTGGGTATAAACCACCACCAGCACGATGCTTCCAGAAAAGCCAACTCCAACTGCCTAGCTGGATCCGCAGACCTAGGGGCTCTGACACCCGTGCTACCGAAACCTTCGGTATCACTTCATAGTCGAAGCTATTATCAGAGAACCCCAAATAGTTCGAGACTATTCACCCACAGACTAAAACTTTTGCGCAGCTTCATAGCTAAAGCTACAATCGACAATCGCTGAATGGGGGATAAAAATCGAATGTGACCACCAACACCTTACGACATTGTTAGCTACCATGCATCTCACCGCTCCCAACAATTGCTAAAAAAGGCTGCTAGTTCGGGGATGGTCCCCCACAGATTAATCTCTACACGTATCCGTAGCCGAAACTACTACCATTTGAACTAATTGCTGCAGGCTCTCCACAATGGAATGATGCTAATTTTCACACCGTCTCCCTTCCCCACCCAACATCCATCATTCCACAAGTCTACAAATTCGGGAATGGTAATAGCAAACAAACCATAAAAAAGATAACCTCTAAAACAGATAAATTCAAAACCCATAAATAATTTCTCGCCACATGGACTCATACGAATCATATGGGTACCAAGTCAATAGGAAAAGATATAGGAAATATACTCGCTAGAAGTGAAACCGACCGACCTACAATAGATGTAAATAATGCCAAAAGTTTTAGTGCAAAGCGTCTGCAACTGAGGCCATGGGCAACGGAAACCCACAAAATTCTTTGGAATGGCGAGTAGACTGGGAAAACACAGTAACATTAATGGGGAGATCCAAATGAGGATAGGACAAAGCTAATCCAAATGCAAAAAAAAAATCAATAGACTGATCTGTAGTCTCACAGGACGTAAGAGTGTGCAGGCCCACTTTCACAAGATTGGATGCAAAAAGTTAGAACATATCCTAAGTCATTGTCCAGCCTTTTCAAGCTTCCTACCCCAATTCTTAGGTAAGTAAACCTTTCGTGAAATAACCTACTTAAGGGGTTATTTCAGAATCCGTAGAAGTGTGTGACAATCAAATACGAAGATGACTTCTTCTAATATTCTTCCCTCTCTAGAGCGCACAATAGGTCATTTACAGACTAATATGTGGACAACCTAGGACAACCTTTTCAACCTAGTTTACTTCCTCCTCCAAATAAAATTCATCCGGAGCTTCCTGGCATTCTAAAAACCAAATGCATAATGAAATGTCAGGAGCGCCATCCAGAGGAACATGGCAACACTGTATAAGCAAGTACCACAAACTGAATACAATTTAAGGAGTAGTTGTTTCTAGGTATCGGTAGATGACCTAAAAACCAATGGCAACTGTAACCGAAGCCCTAATCGAGTAAGATGGCAAAGTTTTGTTCTAAGCTCCCAAGACAGGTAGCGCCGTTCAGAGGAAAGTGGCAACACTAAGTAAGCAGGGGTGCAATAGATGGCAGTGCCATCACCTCGGACTGGCTATAACAGACCAATCATCTTTAATTAACAAAGATTAACGAAACTGCCTCAAGGACTAATCGAGCAATATGACCATGCATTAAGGAAGCTCAATGCATCGAAGAGGAGTAACAGGAGAATAAAATTAAGAGTATAAATTAGTTGCGAGAGAAATATTTTCTAATAAATATATCCCGGAATTAGAGGAAGCAAGGTGTGGAATATCATTAAAGAATATTTTTTCAGGGACACAAATAAGAGACGATTTTTAAAAAAATATTTTTTAGAAAAATTAGCACGGGTTTTAAAAAATATTCTTCAGGAACAAATAAAAATTAAAAACCTGCAATAAAAGTGTAATTAAGTAATTTTTAAATAAATCACGCCTTTGCAGACAATAAAAAACTACTTGAGGTAGTTTACCAAAGCACGATACAAACAAACAAAACAATAAAAAAAAAATTTTCCTGCCACAAAAAAACTATTCTAGAAATTGCCAAAAACAGGTTGCTAAACAACGATTCTAAATAAAAGTAAAACAAAACGAAAATATGAACTAAACAAACAAAAAATATTACCATTGGTATTTCAATGCACAACGAAAAAAAACCTATCCTAAGAAAATTATTTCCCCACCAGATATTTTTACATTCCAATGAACTTTCTATGAAATTCAGCAATAAAGTGGTGGTATGTCAAGTTGAAGTGGGGGTTTTTATTTTAATATACTACTCATCTGTGACAGTTTTATTACGAAACGAAATTTATGACCTATATTATGCGATAATAATAATTCGAGAGGTTTGATAAATTAATTATGTACATCCAATTGAAAAAGAATTATTTTTTTCTATAGAAAAATATTTGACAATTACAATCAATGTCTGAGACCGCCTCCTAAAAATATTCTTGAAAAAATCACCGCCTTGTTGAGGCCACCTAAAAATATTCTTGAAAAAATCACCGCCTTGTTGATGTCTCCAAAAAAATATTCTTTAAAAAATCTACGCCTTGCTGAGGCCTTCAATGAATATTCTTTAAAGAATCCACGCCTTGCTGAGGCCTTCAAAAATCGTCGCTGTGCTGAAGCCTCCCAAAATATTCTTTAAAAAGCCACTCATGTTTGGAGGCTTCGAAGACCTTGTCATTTATTTGAAAATTTTCAATTGATCCACAATATCGAACGGAAATTGAGAAAAATAATTTTCTAAACTTTAATTAGTTCACCATATTTGAACCTACATTGATACGATTCCGCTACTCAAAGGTTATTCGCTCGTAAACAAACTGCAGTTCGTGTTTACATTTCAAACGTGAGCAAACAAACAAAGTTCTACTTTTTGGACTTATTTTCCGTTGTTATTCTATTTTCACTGAACTCTGATGGGTTTGTTAGTTTTGACCTTCTTTTGTGGTGCATTTTCAGTTGCCCACCTACCGATCAACCCACCAAAACTTGGCAGCTGAACTTCGTCTATGTAGTTTTCTTCATTTCATGGCGATGTGCTCTGTTTTTATTTTTCAAAATTCATTACGTGTCGACAGATAGACAGACAGTTCGGCGGTCCGACGGACGGATATGTTACGAAGAAATGAAAAAACAACAACAACAAAAGTTGATATCATGATGATATCGTAACAGTCAAACTTACATTTTTGCCAAGAATGAAGAAGACAAAAAATGAACACGAAATGTCTTAGGACACAAACTATGTAGAATAATTTAGCATACTTTTAGGCGGTATGGAAGAAATTCAAAAACATTTTGTAGGGATGTCGAAGGAGACAAAAGTTATAAGTTATAAGTTATATTTTATTGAGTCTTTTTTTTATCAATAAGATTAGAATTAAAAACAATATAAAGTAATCCTTAAGACTATAATGTATTATCCTAATGTCAAGAAAAGTTATACAGCATCATGCTTCATGTAATAAAAAGACAATAAAATGTAGACATCTTGTGTGTTAATGGACGCCCTTGCTCCCGGGACTTTTACATAAAAGAGAAAATCTTAAATCTAGGGTTTAAAACTTAAAACTAAAACTTAAATCTAGAAATTAAAAAAAAAAAAAAACATATGAAAAGAATAAAAAAAAATAACAATACAATAAAATAAAAAAAAAAAAAATAATAATAATAAAAAGGTACGCAATAGCTACCCACGATGAGTCCCGGCGAGCGCCTTTTCATAAAAGCAGGTAATGCCTGCCTGATCCTCATTTGAAAACCCCAAAGGAGAGAGATACTGTGTGTTTGACAACCCAAAGTTTCTCTGACTATTAATTACCTCTATCATATGAGCATTTTCATGAAATTCCAATCTTAAATTAAACTTATCCAAAATATCAAAAACGTAGGCGGAAAAACGCTTTAACTTTGATTTGGAATAAATATAGTCATTTGAATATCTTTTATTTATACTGCTAAAATTTTTCCCTATACACAACCTTAAAATTTTTCTCTCCAGCATCTCAAGTTCCTTCATTATCGTCGGTGATATATTGAACCAAATTGGAAATGCATAACTAATTATTGGTCTTATGCAGGTTTTGTACAAAAGAATTTTGGTGTTGGATGGTAAAAATTTATTACAAAAAAGTTTTAGAAAAGAATTAAAGATTATTTGAGCTTTATTTCGAACTTTTCTCGCGTGAACATTAAATTTAAAAAGTTTATTAAACTCAATACCTAAATATGTGACAGAGTCTTTGAATGGAATTTCTGTGCCATTCAAAACAAGTTTTAATGCCTTACTTTCGGGAACAACAAACCGTTTGCATTTCCCAGAAGCATTCCTTATGCAAATGGCTTCACATTTTGAAGGGTTTATCTTGATACCCCATTTATCAAAATATTGATTTACTACGCGGAGATGTTGCGAGACATCTGCCAAAGCAACAACAGGCGATTCGTGGTGCGAATATAGCAAGGAATCGTCAGCATACAAAATACTTTTGGAGTGTTCACGATCGTGGGGGAAATCACTCATAAAAATATTGTACAGATGGGGAGCTAAAACCGAACCCTGAGGGACACCACAGTTCACATCTGAAAGCTCTGACAACTTGTGTTTAAACTGCACGCAAAACTGTCTTCTTGTGAAAAAACTTTTAATCAGCTTTATGATCTGAGGATTAAATCCAATGTTTATCATTTTCGTCAATATTCCATAATGAGAAGCATGGTCAAAAGCTTTTTCTACGTCAAGAAAAACAGCGACAGTACATTTTTTATCCCTTAAATTTAGAACAATATCATTATGAAATTTTGTCATTGCATCAACTGTTGAATGGCCCCTCTGAAAACCGAATTGTGAATTTGGAATATATGGCAACGATATTCCGTTATCCATTTTTTTCCGAATAACTATCTCGAAAAGTTTGCCCAAATTTGAAAGTAAAGATATAGGTCTAAGATTTGAAATTTCTTCACTGTTGGCTTTTTTCTTAATGGGAATAATCTTGGAAATTTTCCAAGAATCAGGGAAATACCCATTAGAAATGCAATTATTAAATATAATGGTTAAATACTCGAAAGCTTTGACGGGAAGTTTGCGAATAATAAAATTCGAAAGACCATCGAGTCCGGAAGACTTTTTATTCTTGATAGCTGCTGAAATGGCCATCACTTCATCTAAGGTTGTAAGACTTTCGCATCCTTCTCTATTTCTGGAATCCACGTCATTTGAAAATGAAACACTATGTTGAGGAAGGTTGGCAATGAAGCCGTTAATGAGTTGTTCTTCAGAAGGTTGGTGTACTGGCATATTATAAATACTTGAAAAGAACAATCTTAAACGGTGTTCAACTTGTTTCTTAATCATAAAACCTAGCAATTGAATCTGCTTAGATAACAATCGATATTGCGGACTATGTCTATCACTTGAGAGTTGATAAATTCGTTTAAGTTCCTTTTGCCAACTATATTTCAGTTTGTACAGATTCTTAATTCTATCAGAAATCAAAAACTTCCGTCTTCCTAATACGACTTTTTCAGAATGAGATTCAGAAACTGTGCATATAACAGAAGTAAAATGTTGTATATATTGATCAATTTCTCCGTTTGTTAAATTATTAACGGAATTAGGATAATTGGTCAGAACACCCTGCGTTACATCATGTTTAAAATCGCTCCAATTCGTGTTTTGGTGACTCACAAAGAAGGATGGAGGATGTAGAAAAATTTCAACATTTGGAAGCTTAATATTAAGTTTTAAAGGGAAGTGGTCTGAAAATGTGGGCAAGGATGTGGTGGAATATGAAGGGTTTGGTAGATCCGAAGAATTAGAATTTACGATGAAATGGTCCAGGAATGATGAACCATTTGGAAAGGTGGGTTCAGTCGAAGAAATTTTTGTGAACATAAAGGGGTGTTGTTGAAGAAAGTCGTAGAAGCAAGTGCCGTTAGGGTTATTTATAGAATCCCCCCATGAAACATGTTTAGCATTGAAATCACCGCCAACAAAGGTGAAATCGAAACCTCTTGAATAATTTCCTAAACTAGTTAAAGAACTGTTTATTTGTGTATGACTAGAATTCCCAGGGATATAAATGGAGCCTAGTAAAATTTTCCTAGGAACCCCATTAATTGAAACATCTATTGAGATAAATATACAAGGAAAACAGAAATCAGGAATATCTTCAATTTTATACTTGTAATTTAGCCTGAGCAATATGGCAACCCCTTGCGCACTATTGTCCCGAATAAAATTGCATCCCTCGAAACTAACTCTTACACCTGGGCGCAAGTGAGTTTCCTGAAGGAGACAAAAACAAAAATTGGATTTTTTTTATAAAGGCGTTTTTAAAGCA
>NW_026887935.1:0-9351 GCF_032173495.1 Musca vetustissima | reverse complement strand
AAGTTTTCATATTCTTAGTTGCGTTTGAGTTACCTATATCTTAATATAATTTAAATAAATTGGGCAATTGTAAATTACTTTAAAACCACATGATTTTTTACATGACATTAATATTATCATAAAATAAATGAAATTGTTTTCTTTTCACCCATCATGTTAATTACATTTACCTACTTACATCCTTCCTACGTTTTCGTAATTTCAAACATTGTCACAATTCCTGGATTCTAATTGAAATTACATTCCTTATGTGATAAACAACAATATAATTCACAGGATGTAACATTTTGGAGATTTTTGTTATCACACAGTTTTTATCATTACAATGTCATTTGAAGAATTCGAAATAACAAAACAAACGTATATTTCTGAAAAAGGAAGTACAATTTACATATATATTTTACGAAAGGTAATGGTATGGCATCTTAGGATATAAACACCTACATACATAAAAGTCACACATTACGATTGAGATATGAATGAACATGTCAAGAATTTCTGCATTTACAATTTTACATATATTTGCGAATGTGTGAACTATTTATTTGATTAAATTGTTCGCAAACACCAAAACAACCATCCTTCTTAATTGATGTTGGTGTTACTTGACTACATTATGAAACATTAAATTATACCTTGGCAGAATTAAACAATAGTATACAAACATATTTTAATAATATATGTTCTATTACTATGTTGATTTTATTGCTTCAGGATATAATACGTAAGCATTTAAGATTTTAATTTTTCAAGATTTTCAATAGGCTGGTAAATCAATACCAATGCTTGTTAAGGTTTGTAACTTTGCACATATATATTTGAAGATTTAAAAGAGAAAAAAATAATTTACAAAAAAATTTTTGTTATTGTTTTGTTGTTGTTTTTTGTAATTAAAGAAAAGCCCTTATTTTTGATGGCGGGCATGATAACTCCTCACTGGAACGTCGGAATCCGAAAATTCCAACGGTGTTAAAAAGAGTACATGACTGGCTCTCGTATGAACTAGGATTATTGACTTCGCTCTAAAATTAAACAAAATGGCGGACCTTTGAAAAAATATTTTTGGAAAATCGCCGATTTTTGACCAAAAACCAAGTTAAAAAATAAGGAACACCTTCCCCGACTGGCTTTATCCTAGTTCATACGATAGCTATACACTCACAGAGAAACGTGTAAAAATTTGGAATCGATTGGGTTATTAGTTTTTGAGTTATCGTGCCCGCCATTCGCAAAAAAATGTTTAGAGAAAAACGCGTTTAAAGTGTGAGAAACCCTTCAGCCGCCACTTGATGCTGACACAATAAATCGGCTATATCTTCAAGAGTTCTTGAGATTTTCACTTGAAATTTTGTACAGACATTCTTCAATTAGTGTAGATTCGAATTATATCAACAAAAATTTTGACCCCGAGAATTGAGGGGGTCCCCTTAATGATGAAAATGGTCGGTCGTGTTGTTGTAGACCACTGAAGGTAAAATGACAATTATTTTAGAATAGTTTTATCTAATATGTAATGATATGTTAGGACAAAGTTTTGATAAAAAAAAATAATGGACATTAAATAAAATTGAAAAAGTTTGTATAGTTTTCGGAAGAAATTAGTCGAAATGTCGTAACTTTTTGCAGATATTTATGTCTAATTCCGTAAATTTGTGGATCACTGTCATTTTAGGGTGTTATACCTAAAGATGGGCCGATGTAGTCTTATTAAACCCTTCACCAGAGGGTATTATGTCTTTGTGCATATGTTTGTACAACATTCAATCTTGTACAACAAACTAAGTGATTTTTTGCACAATAAATTTAAGAGTAATTGTCAATATCTGTGTATTGTTGATATCTGACAAACGAAAAATACCGTTGTATTGGGGTTAAACAGTAAACAGTACAAATATGGAGTTCTTTTAATATTAATACCCAATGAAAACCTATTTTCAAAATTAGCAAAATTCTTAAAAGTCGCCACTATTGATAATTGCACTCTAGAGGTAAGAGAGCTGTAAAAAATCATAATTTTCTTTACATTAATTATTTTCACCTATTCAAGGACAAAAATTATTCCATTATATTTGCAATTAAATGACCGCATACACACTTTACTCGTTCCTGGTTCATAGTTCATTATGGTGCCTATATTTAATAGAATTTCATACATTACATTTTTAAACTACATACATGCACATATACAATCATTACATTCACAAAGCACAGATTATGTTCATAATTCAGCTTGAGTTCCCAAGACTGTTCCTTACACACAGTACATTTGCTTTGAACATACATATCTAACTGCATTGGCGAATATGTATGTTGTTCGAAGGCATGTTGAAGATAATGTATTTCAAATTTCAATGTAATCATGAATTACCCATCATCATCTGAAAGACATGCGATACACATCATCTGAAAGACATGCGATACACATATAGTAAATAATATCATCAATGTGTACGAGGTTCGTATGTATGGCTATGGTCCAATAAAATTAATTATTTTACTAAATAGCCACTTAATCTCACTAAATAGACTTTTTTTCTAAACGATAATCAGAAAGCAAAGTAACAAGTAAAAAAAGCGTTAAGTTCGGTCGTGCCGAACTTTGTATACCCTCCTCCATAGGCGTACTGAAAGGTACTTGAAATAAAATTATATAGGGAACATACATAAAAGTTGACCTATACCGACAATTCTGCTAACAATTTATGGAAACCATTATGTACCTCAAATACAAATTTTAACGAATTTTATTGGGGATTTTTCTTAAGATCTGAAAACCCCAAAACGTGGACCGATATTGATAACGCATGGTAGAGTGGAGATGTGTATAAAATAATCAAACTACTGCAATTTAGAGTGCAAATTATATGCATCTATGCATAAAGGGGGACCAATATCGGTTACATAGCTATGAATTAGCCCCGTACTATGGTAAAATATGCCTTTGTGGGGACAACCCCTACACGCGGAAAAACCAGAGAATTATTTTAATACAAACGAGTAAGTAAAGTAGTAAAGTCGGACGGGCCGACTATTTGATACCCTTCAACACTTTGGATATATTCTTCCAAGAAATGTAGGTCCATGTATTTACATTGCCACTAAACCCCGTAACATCAGGGTCTCTACAATTTACAATGACACAGTCATTGTCTATATAAAGGTCCCATTTACGTGAAAACACTGTGAACATTTCCACGTTAATTGGACAAAAGCTAGGTCTTTTGTGCACCATTGTAATATCGGACATCTGAGCTGACATCAATAGAGTTCGTCCTAAAGCCAATCAGCTCCGAACTCAGATACATAAAAAAAGTTGAATTTGCCTTGTTGTCATGAATTCCATCATCTACATTAGCACAACACATCTTATATTTTACATTTCTTCGGTAATAGTATTATGATATTACTACGATTCTCAACGTCATTTTTAATGCCTGACTGAAGATAAATTTCAGAGAGACAGGACAAACAGAAAGTAAGAGTAATTTAATAAAAACAAAAGAAAACCGGTAACGAAAGTAGTAAAGTCGGACTGAACCGACTATATGATACTCTCACCACCTTTTGTATATTCTACATATGTCTCCTAACAGACTCCGCCTTTTCGAAAGAACAATGACATGAAGTTGAACAAACTTGAAAATGTGATCTTTCTGCAATCGGTGCTAAATTTCATAAATCGATTTTGATCAAACTTGATAAACGCTATTCGGTATGCCGCATTCTTCCAAATTTAATCTAAATCAGATGCCCGTTTGTAATATATATGGAAGCATCTGTAAGGATGCTTTCATATATATTACAGACCAAATTTAGACCACTGATAGTAGTCTTAAAATACAATCATTAAATGTGAAATTAAGTGTGCTTGATTTTTTTAACATTTAAAAAATTATTTGATTTCCTGTAATGAAAATTCACATTATCATGAGCCGTCGATCGTATCCTGACATCTTGTGAATTCACGGTTTAATGGAATTGTGTATTAAACACAGCTTATTTTCCCAAATTCTAGACTTTATTGTTTTTGCTGTGTCCGTTGATATTGTTCAGCATGCGGCCATGATTGCAATTCAAAAACTGTTTAACGGTTATGTTTATTTGGCGGTGGTAGAAACAAACAATTGATTGATTCCAATTATGTATTGAATCGAAGTCATGTTGAACAAATATTGAATCATGACTTCTGGTGGACTGTTGAAACTATTAAATTTATTTATTTATTTATGCAGAGAATGACGAATAATGTGATAACTTCGAAAGTTAGATATTTAATTTTGCTTGTTTGCAGAGAATAAAAAAAATCCCTCTTCTTTTTTGTTTTTGTTAATTTGTTAAATTATGACTAAATAGCACGCAAAATATCACTAGTATAGGGCCAATATTAGGGCCTTGGTGCACCACTTACCTAAAATCGAACGATAATATATTTGCGAGTAATATCTAAATCTGAACCGATCCGAACGAATCGTTCCAAACGATAAGCGTTGTGTCAATCGGCCTAACTTTGGGTCCTTGGTGCACCATTTACTTAAAATCGGACGGAACTATATATCAGAGTTATGTCGAAGTCTGATTAGGTTTCAACACAACTTAACACACGTTAGGTTATAGTATCTTCAGTACGTTGTGCAAAATGTTGTGGCAATCGGCCTAACTTTGGGGCTTTGGTGAACTATTTACTTAAAATCGGAGGAAACTATATACGGGAGATATACGTAAATCTGAACCGATTTCTCGCAATTTCAATAGGGTTCGTCTTTGGGCAGTTCTAAATTTCATCCAATAAATGCGACCTGCACAGGAAATGTTTTAATGTCTCGCTGTCTTATCCAAACGCTTTACACCAGTTGTTTCCTTCGCATCCAATCCTGTGTAAGTGGCTGTTATGCCCTGTGAAAATACCGGTCAGTCTACTGAATTGTTTAGTGTTAAGATTTGATTATATACTTAATTGGTTGTATGTGCAAAGTTGAAACAAACAAAAAGTTAACTTTTTCGCATGATTATCCAATATTTTAAAGCATAAGGTATGTGAACCAATTTATAGTCCCGTTTTGTTTCGTTTAATCAAACTACATGTTCACACAAAAATTTAGACATCTAACTTCAGAAACAACTACAATAGTATGTTTATACCCATCACCACACTGTGGTACATGGTATTATGTCTTTGTGCATATGTTTGTAACAGGCAAAAATAATCGAGATAGACCCTGAGTCGATTTATGCATGCCCGTCTGTCCGTCCGTCGCCCATATATTTTTGTAAACAAAGTACAGGTCACTTAATTGGCCCAAGGACGAGCCCTATTGCAGAAAATCAGATTTCGATATAGCTCCCATATATATTTTCGTCCCATTTTAACTTATTGATGAATCAAACTCCCAAACTCAACTCCGATTGAGACAAAATTTTGCACAGAGCTTTGAACTAGGTCAAGATAGTTATATGCCAAGGTTTGTTGAAATCGGTTCAGATTTAGATATAGCCCCAAGTATAGTTTCGTCCGATTTAATGTATATAGCCATATATAGTTTTTTCTGATTTAAAGTAAATTGTGCACCGAACTCCCAATATTGGTCCGATTGTATCAAAATTTTGCACAGAGTAGGTCCCGACTGATGTATGCGAAATTTCTTTATCTACAGGATATTGTAGATATTAACATGTCTTGCATGTACCCATAGTGGTGAAGGGTATCATATAGTCGGCTCCGTCCGACTTTTGAACTTAACTGGTTTTATTAATGCAATCAGACGTAACTACACTCCTGTAAAAAAACTAAAGCTCGCAAAATTGAAGATAGAAATTCTGAACTTATATTATAGTCATATAGCGGCCACTTTTTTACGATAGCCCCCATATAGCGGTACCCCAAATTTAAAGATTTTCTTCATTTTTTTAACTAATCAGGTATAGCTAGGTATTTTTTCCCACTGGGTGGAAAAGTATCCTGTACAAAGTTTTATCGCTATCAGAGAAATATTTAATGTCTTTAGTGCAACATTTACATAAAATCGGTTAAAACTGTATATGGGAGCTATATCGAAATCTGAACCAATTTTCACGAAATTTCACACACACTGTAGACTCAACTCAATACGCCATGCAAACTGTCGTACAAATATGGGTGCTTTAATGCACCATTTACACCAAATAGGACGAAAATATATGTGAGAGCGTCTAAATCTGAACACACACATTACTCTAGACTCAATTCTGTGGGCCATCCAAAATGTCTAAATCTGAACCTTTTTCAAATGTTTTACTAAAATTTAAATTCAATCTCTGCAAACAACAAAACATTCCACTAGTTTATATTTTATCTTAAGAATTTTTCTTAATATGACAGACACATACAATTTCAATCAAGGTAAGATAAAGATCAGAAAGATGGAGCAAGAACAACGTATGAACTTGTGTGACCAAACTAACAATGAAAGGCTTTTGTGTCAAATTTAATCTAATTTGGGTTTCCTCTCATGAAAGGTATTTCAAGTTAAGCGGTAAAAATGTTGAGTTTCAAATATGAACTTAAATTATGCAAATGTGGGAAATGTTTCACATGAATACCTAATATTCGAATACATTCAATGGGTAGACATTTAACTTAATGAAGTATGTAAGACTAAGGAATGAAAAATACAAACGTTGGTATACATCGCTTCATTTTGGATATAGCCCCCATATATATTTTAGAGTCTAGAATGGAGTGTGTTAAGTTTCATCGAAATCGGATCTGATATAGATTTAGCTCCACAATAATAATGAATATATTTTTATATCCTTCACCACACTGTGGTACAGGGTATTATGTCTTTGTGCATATGTTTTTAACAGGCAAAAGGAAACGAGATAGACACATGGTTCCTTTTGAGAATATGTAAAGAATCACTTTCTGAGTCGATTTACCCATGTCCGTTCGTCTGTCCGTCCTTGTATTTTTGTGAACACAGTACAGGTCGCATTTATGATACGAAATTTCTTCTCAACGGGTCATAAATTCGACCTGTACTTTCTGAGTATAGAATGACATGTGGTAAGTTTCGTTAAAATACGTTCGGGTTTAGATATAACTCCCACGATAAATTTATAGACTTCTTCTGACTAACTCAATCGATTTTGCTATGTGTGTCCGTTCGTCTGCAATTTTCTATAAAGAGTTATGTATACAAGACGTTGTTCAATGTTTATTAAGTATTTTGCAATACCTTGGATTTTCCCAGAAACCTAAGTCCCATTTATATTTGTGTCGTAACACATATGATTTGTACATATATATTTGCATAGTATGTAAATTAGTGATATCACACACATATATAATTGTAATTCTAATTTGCATGTGTGGCCAATTGTCTAATTAATTACACATAAGCTTGGGCAATGAATTCTGTAATGATTGGTATTAAATGCAAATATGTAAAAAAAATCGAATTAATTAAATATAAATACTTTTTTCTTGTAGGGACATTTACTGGCATAAAGTCAAAAATGAAAACATTTGATATTATATCTGTATTTAAGATTTTAGCATGTATTATCTACAGAATACTCAGCTATTGGTAGAGATAGAAATTAGGAAAATAAATGTGGACTAAATTATACCCTACCCTAATTTAAATATACCCAACTATTTTATTATACAGTCTAATTCACATATTACGACGGTCAACGGGCTGGCGAAATTGGTCGCTATAACCGATTTCTTAAAAGATAGTTAATAAAGTGATAAACTTTATATATTTTTTATAGATTTTACAATCACTAAATATTTAATAGATGCTCGAATATATTTACAAGTGTGTGTAAACACTGAAATATGTACTGAAAATATAGACAACTGTTAAACACACGGTTTATTCATTTATTGGAGGCATTTTTTTCACCGCGCTACTATTATTTCCTGTTAACAGATTTTGATGATGTGTTAGGATGTGCAATGTTTGTTTTACTGCATTTGTTCTATACTTTAGAACAACAATATCTTTTTAATAAAAAATTAAATGAAATAATGCTGTAATTTTGTTTCATTTTGTAATCCGATTATGTGCAGCTTACAACGCATAACAATATATCAAATATTTGTGTGTAATATTCGTATCACTATCGGCAATCTAATAGCATAATAATGGACATATTGTTTATAAATTTAATAATAGGGAAGTTTTTATACCCTTCACCATAGTATGGAGGGTATATTAATTTTGCTTTTCCGTTTGTAACACATCGAAATAATCATTTCCTATAAAGTATATATATTCTTGATCTGCGTAAACTGATGATTTAAGCATGTCCGTCTGTTGCTGTAGACGATCTACCTCTAAACAAATTGAGGTAGATCGCCAAAAATTGTGCATAACGTATTTTCTCTGCAGGCAAGTCAAGTTCGAAGATGGGATATATCGGTCCACGTTTAGGCATAGCTCCTATATAATTTCAACCGAATTCGCTGAAATTTAGTACTTTTAATTCTAATAGGGTAGCAAATCTCCACACTCAAAATTATAAATATAGGTCTATTTTTGGGTATTTTGGAGTTCTTGAGCACAAATCTCCCTCCCAACAATTAATAATATTCGCCCCTATTTAGGGGCAGTCCCCATATAACCCCTTTTTATACCCTCCACCATGGTATATTAATTTTGTTGTTTGTAACTCATCGAAATAATTGTTTGCGATTGCAGTTTTTGACTTCAGAAATTAGTTATATGTATGCATGTTAGGCAGAAGGTAGAGGTGATAGGCAGTAAAATCCTAGTAGTAACCTTCCACTATACTTTTGTCAAGTTTATGAATATATAAACAAGAACAATACCTATATCCTTGCTGCACTATAATTTTCCCGAAGTTGTTACAACATAAAATATTTACCTCTACTTCGATGAACAATACAACACACTTTAGAGAATTTATACGAATATGTACGATATCAACATGGCACGTACTTAAGTTTTAACGAGACCATGGCAGCAGCAAGAAAATATTTCTGCATACAGGACGACAAAAGGAAACATCGTTGCAAAATATCGTTGTAGGGAAATGATGGAGAAAATAAATTCTAGTCAACATCAGGTTCATTACGCTGCCACATCTAAAAGGTTAGATGTCAACATTAAAGACTGGATAATTGAAAAGAGAATTTAACATTATTTAATAATATAGGCATGGCGACATTAAATATGGTAATAGAATTATATAGTTATAAGCAGAATAACGTAGGTTTTGGGTGATAGATGCAATTAATAAGGAACAGAGTGAGAATTTTTAATTTTTCTTGTTGTCTGTTTCTTCTTTTAAAAACATATTACGGAATTCCCTAATAATATAAAATTGAATGTGTGAGTTTGT